>NC_053025.1:299737739-300037739 GCF_003073215.2 Triticum urartu
AGGACGTTTGCAAACAGGTTCCATGCCAGGATCAAGATCGATGACGAATTCAACTGGCCGGTGAGGAGGCATTCTTGGAAGCTCTTCTGGAAAGACGTCTTGATATTCACAAACGACAGGAATTTGAGAGATGGCATTCAACTCGCCCTTCTCATTGAGAGTGGCATAGATGATCACATCCTCAGACGAGTGTGTCAATTGAATCTGCATGGCAGCAAACTCAAGCTGAGCCTTGTGCTTAGAAAGCCAGTCCATGCTGAGAATTAGATCAATATTCGAGTCACCAAGAATAATTGAAGAAGACAGAAACTTATAGTCGCCCATCTTGATAGAAACATCCAGAACGAATACTCGAGAAGTCATTTGTCGGGCCGGACAAACAATAGACGAGATTCTCGGCAATACTTGAGTAACCATATCATCCATAGCCACAAAAGGTCTTGAAATGAAAGAATGTGATGCACCAGTATCAAAAAGAACTCTTGCAGGAATATCATTAACAGGAAGGTTACCCATGATCACTTCTAGAGAGTCCTCTGCCTATGTTGCGTTCATCATGTTGACCTTTGCAAACTTGGGATTATGCTTGACCACTGCATTGCTTGCAGATCTCACGGGAGGAGGAGGCAGAAGGCGCCTCTGGTTGAAGCATTTGTCTGCATAGTGCCCTTTCTGCTGACACTTGTTGCACATAACCTCTGAGAGAGGACGGTGATAAGGAGCACTTGACCTTGGAGCATGAGACGAAGCTTTGTTCTGATAGCCTGGGTTGGGTGGGTGGGAAGATCCATTTCCACCTTTACTCTTCTGCTGATAAGGCTGACGGAACGGAGGAGGAGGAGGCAACCAGAACTTTTGCTGCTTAGCTGCCACTTGAGTTGAAGAAGAAGAAGGAGTTGCATCCCTGACTCTCTTCTTCGAAGCATCGCACTTGAGCTGAGCAGCTTCTTGCTGTAGTGCCATGTTGTAGAAATGTCATACTTGGTCAGCTCAAAAAGCATGAGAGCTAGTTGCCGATCTTCTCTGAGGCCACCTCTGAATTGGTAAATCATTCTCTTCTCGTCAAGGACGTCTTGTTTGGCGAAGCGAGCGAGCCACTGAACCAGGATGTTGTATTGGTAAACAGACATACTGCCTTGCTTTAGATTGCGGAACTCCTCACGCTTACTCTTAGCAACACTTTGAGGAATGTGGTAGTCCCGGCGGAAATCATCCCAGGTAATCACATGACCTCCTCTGGAATCTTTGTATTGTTGATACCACTCAGCAGCTTGGTCTTTGAGTTGGAACGAAGCAAACTTGACAAAGTCCTCAGGCCTGACGTTGCTACACTGAAAATGTTTGCAGATATCCACGAGCCAATCGTCAGCGTCTGTGGCCTCGACACAGTTACTAAAAGACTTCGGCTGGTTTGCGAGGAACTGATTGAGGGTAGCAAACTGAACTTGATTGTTGCCTTGGCCTAGATTTCCTTGGTTGCACTCCTGCAAGAGTTGCCAAAAGCATCTACGTGTTGGCGATGGTGGCAACCATGACAGCTTGCCATGCCTCAGGAGGTGGAGGTTGTGGCGGAGGTTCTGGATTCTGACGCGTTGGAGGAGCCATCCTGAAGAGGTTGACATCCGTTAGCATCTTGAAAGACATATATTCAAGATGAATCAATGGATCGAAATTGCAACATATAGCCTTAACATTTGAACAAGAATGAATGAACGAATTCCAAAGTAAATGATCACACTTCCATAAGTTGAGAAGCCACTTTGATAAAGATAGATGAATAAAACAACAAGGTACGGACATGAACAAATAATTGGTAAGGATTACCCAATTACAAACCAAATACCAGTGGGAAGAAATAATAGAGCTACAAGAATTCCCACCTATGAAACTCCCAAAACATTCCGGTTTTGCAATCAGGTGTTGGGGATACATGGGAAGCATAAAACCTCACCCAAAACTAGCAAATCCTACATCCAGCTGTATCCATCCTTCAACACATAACCAAGAAACCTTCGGAAATCATTTACCTCAACCTTCGAAAAGCATCCGTTATACGAGTTATGGCAACACTCCCGAACTCCCACCCTAGTACTGGGTGGCGTCGAGGTTATCTCACCAACAACTGCATAAAGGAGATTCTCGATGTCGGCGAACTCAGGTATTCCAGAACTATAACGATAAAATTGTGATAACAACACCTCGGAGCTCAACTCCCCAGGACACAGCCACAACCCCTAAATGTCA
Organism: Triticum urartu; assembly: GCF_003073215.2. Classification (NCBI taxonomy): domain Eukaryota; kingdom Viridiplantae; phylum Streptophyta; class Magnoliopsida; order Poales; family Poaceae; genus Triticum; species Triticum urartu. The sequence continues at coordinate 299,739,984 of NC_053025.1, forward strand.
GGAGGCACCAAGAACAATGTTCTCATCACAAAACCATCGGAATGATTCCAAGATACCCGCGTGATCCTTATTTTTTAATGAAATTTGAGAAGAGAAGAGTCAAAACTCTACGTCAGGAGGCCTCACTAGAGCGACGAAGGGACTGAGGAGTAAAAAAAATCCTACTCTCTGATATATATAATCCTATAAGACTCAAAACATTTTTCTAGACTCAACAACACTAGCGATCGATCAAGCAGGGGGCTCCTAAGTCGGGGAAGGCTCTAATTACCAATTTGTAACACCCATGATCCGGCTATATCTCCCACATGTCGGAGCATGAGTTAGAGGCATAACCGCATAGTAGGCATGTCGCAAGAGGGGTAATCTTTACACATCCCATGTATTGAATAAGAAAGAGATAAAGAGTTGGCTTACAATCGCTACTTCACATAATACATAAAATATAGCATTACGTCATGCTAATACAATCAAGGTCTGACTGCGGAACCAATAAAGAAAGACAACCCCTAATGCAAAAGATCCCCGATCACCCCAACTGGGCTCCTCTACTGATCATCGGGAAAGGAAACTTAGTAATGTCCCTAATCCTCGTCGAACTCCCACTAGAGTTCGGTCGCGTCCCCTGCACTGGCATCGTCGGCACCTGCATCTGGTTTTGGAAGTAATCTGTGAGTCACGGGGACTCATCAATCTCACACCCTCGCGATCAAGTCTATTTAAGCTTAAGGTAGGAAAAGCGGGTAGTGAGGTGCAGCTGCAGCAAGCACTAGCATATATGGTGGCTAACTTACGCAAATGAGAGCGAGAAGAGAAGCAAAGCACGGTCGAGAAGCTATAAAGATCAAGAAGTGATCCTGAAACTACTTACCTTCAAGCATAACACGAGAACGTGTTCTCGTCCCGGAGTCCGCTGAAAAGAGACCATCACGGCTACACACGCTATTGATTCATTTTATAAGTCAAGTTTCAAGTTTTCTACAACTGAACATTAACAAATTCCCATCTTCCCATAACTGCAGGCACAGCTTTCGAAAGTTCAAAACCCTGCAGGGGTGTCCCAACTTAGCCCATCACAAGCTCTCAGGGTCAACGAAGGATATTCCTTCTCCCAGGAAGACCCGGTCAGACTTGGAATCCCGGTTACAAGACATTTCGACAATGGTAAAACAAGACCAGTAAAACCACCCGAATGTGCCGACAAATCCCAATAGGAGCTGCACATATCTTGTTCTCAGGGCACACCGGATAAGAAATCCGTACAACTAAAACCAACCCTCAAGTTTCCCCGAGGTGGCACTGCAAGGGGCTCTAGTTTGGACCAACACTCAGAGGAGCACTGGCCCGGTGGTTTAAAATAAAGATGACCCTTGAGTTCGCGGAACCCAAGGGAAAAAAGGCTTAGGTGGCAAAAGGTAAAACCAAGGTTGGGCCTTGCTGGAGGAGTTTTATTCAAGGCGAACTGTCAAGGGGTTCCCATTATAACCCAACCGTGTAAGGAACGCAAAATCAAGGAACATAACACCAGTATGACGGAAACTAGGGCGGCAAGAGTGGTACAAAACACCAGGCATTAGACCGAGCCTTCCACCCTTTACCAAGTATATAGGTGCATTAAAGTAAACAAGATATAATAATGATATCCCAACAATAATCATGTTCCAACAAGGAACAAACTCCATCATCACCTGCAACTGGCAACGCTATAAGAGGGGCTGAGCAAAGACGTAACATAGCCAAACAATGGTTTGCTATGACAAGGTGGGTTACAGGCTTGACATGGCAATATGGGAGGCATGATATAGCAAGGGGTACGTATCGCGACATAGCAATAGAGCGAGCAACTGGCAAGCAAAGATAGAAGTGATTTCAAGGGTATGCTCATCTTGCCTGCACAGTTCTCTGAGTTGACGTAAGCTTGATCCTCGTAAGTGTACTCAACGGGTTCCTCGATCACGTACTCGTCTCCCGGCTCTACCCAAGGCAAGAACACAAGCAAAGGAAACAACAATCAACCACGGTGCAACGCGCAAGCAAAATGATGCAAAACATGGCATGATATGCGGGATGTGATATGCAATGCATATGCATGCTCCGTAAGGAAAATAATGAACCAGGCCTCATCTTGGCAAACCAAGAGTGCTTCTGGAAAGATGAGTTGATTTCGGTCGAAATCGATATAAAGATCACCGGAATCGGATGCACGGTTTGCAAAATGGCAAGCAAAACAAGAATGGCACAATTCTGCGATTAACAGCATGATGCCATCTAGAATGCAACAAGAAACTAAGCTACCACACTCTAACATAGCAACAGAGCACATGGCAGTGATCTACTCAAGATTCTTGACAAAAGATGAACATTGAGCAGTGGCTAAATCACACAGGAGCAGGTTCAAACAAGCATGGCAAAAGTGCAAAAGATAACAGCATCAAAGACTTGGTGAAAATAACATGTCAGGAATTAACATCAGGAAGCAATGTTTAGAGAAAGATAACAACATGCTACAGGAACAGAACAAAGCAAACAAAGGCATGGCATGAATCTACTCAAAGCATATAACAAAAGTCCCTTACTGACCATAAGCCAAAAAGGATCGAAAGATATGATGGCACCCATGTAAACATAGCAAGTTTCGTTAACAGATTCAGACTTAACAGAAAACTGGACATGGCATAAACAGAATTATGAAGGCATGTTTGCGAGCTCGATTCACTCATCACAAGGCATTGCATGACAAACGAAGCATACTACTAGCAAGAAGACATGATCATGAAGCTAACCAAAGCAAGACCAAGCTCATAGCATGCATGGATCAACTACAACACCCTTGGCAAGATTGAGTCATGCTAGGGCACTCCATAAATACAAACAGGGACATCAATGCATAGAGCATAACCATATGTCAAAATCATCCTTACAGAACATACTCAAACGAAGCATGGATGTCTCTATAGCAACATGAAAACATGGCATAAAAATAACAACAGGAAAATAACAAAATCTAAGTCTCCAAAATCAGCAATATCACGAGAGCTACTTTGCATGCTTGTGCTAGTCACCACATTGATCACAAAAATACATGGCACACGGCCCTGTAAAGATGGCATGGCATAGTCCAAAACACATGTAGAGCTCATGCCCATATGCAGCACACAATAATCATGGCAAAAATGAGAAATGCTCAAGATCTGTTAAGAAACAGGAACTAATATTTTATAAAACTATTGCAACAGTCATTTGGGCATCAATATCGACTCAAACAAGCATGGTGCAGTGGAACAAAATGAAGAGCACATCCTAGTGAACATTTTGATATATGGAACGCCAAAAACGGAGCTACGCGCACATAGTTATGATGCAATGAACAGAGCTTCAGAATGTACGAAAAAAGGGGTCAACCTACGGTTCTCCCAATATGGATCTGGCGCGCGGTACGAGGTTTGTCAGAGCTGCTGGCCGTCGTGGAAGAAGGAGGCGACCGGATCTGCGCCGGGGAGGTCGTCGGGCTCCGGTGGCGACCGAGACGGCGGGGCGGTGGCGTTCGCGGGCTCCGGTGCAAGGGCGGCTCCGGTGGCTGGCGCTGCGGACCAGGGTCGCCGACGAGGGCCGATGAGGGCGCGCTGGCGAGGAGCGGGCGACGAGTAGGAGGCACGGGCGCGCGGGCACGGAGCGGCGGTGGATGAGCTCGGCGGGCCCGACGCTGGCTCGCGGACCGGCGGCGGGGACGACACGGTGGTGACACGTGGCGGCACGGGATAGGCGCGGGGTGGCGGCGATTTTCGTCCGGTGAGATCCGGACGTGTCCGGAGGTGGCGAGGGTCAAAGCTAGGGTTTCATCTGCGTGAAAAATCTGGGAGGGCACTGTAACACCCTCGATGCGACCACGTGTCGAGGCACGACTTAGAGGCATAATCGCATTGAAGGCATATGTCGCAACTTAGGCAATCTTCACAACATCCCATGTAATATAGATAATTAAAGGGGAGATAACATAGTTGGCTTACATTCGCCACGTCAATCAAGTACATAAATAACATTACATCATCCAAACACTCATGGCCCGACTACGGTGCCAAAATAAAAGATAACCCAACATGCGACACGGTCCCGATCACCCCAACTAGGCACCACTACTGATCATCAAGAAAGGAAACATAGTAACGTTGAGAGTCCTCGTCGAACTTCCACTTGAGCTCAAGCGTGTCACCTGGAGCGGAATCATCAGGCCCTGCATCGGGTGTAATAGTAATCTGTGAGCCACAGGGACTCAGCAATCTCGCACCCTCGCGATCAAGACTATTTAAGCTTATAGGTAAGGCAAGGTAAATATGTGGAGCTGCAGCAAGCGACTAGCAAATTATGGTGGCTAACCTGTACGCAAAAGAGAGCGAGAAGAGGAGGCAAAGCGCGAGCGAGAAACTAGAGAGAAACCTAGGCAACATTACTCCAACACCGTGTTCACTTCCCGGACTCCGCCGAGAAGAGACCATCACGGTAACTCACACCATTGATTCATTTTAGTTAAATTAAGGTTCAAGTTATCTACAACCGGACATTAACAAATTCCCATCTGCCCATAACTGCGGGCACGGCTTTCGAAAGTTCAAACCCCTGCAGGGGAGTCCCAACTTAGCCCATGACAAGCTCTCACGGTCAACGAAGGAATAGACCTCCTCCCGATACATTCCGATCAGACTTGGTACCTCGGTTCTTCAAGACACTTTGACAGGTTAAAACAAGACCAGCAACACAGCCCGAATGTGTCGACAAATCCCGATAGGAGCTGCACATATCTCATTCTCAGGGCACACTCAGATTGTCTTAGGTATGGGTAGGCCAGCCCAGAGTTGCCCCTGGTGGCCACCGGCAGTTGACAGGTGGACCAACACTCAGAGGAGCACTGGCCCGGGGGGGGGGGGTTTAAAATAAGATGACTCTTGGGCTCCGAAATCCCAAGGGAAAAAGAGGCTAGGTGGAAAATGGTAAAACCAAGGTTGGGCATTGCTGGAAAAGCTTTAATCAAGGCGAACTATCAAGGGGTTCCCATTATAACCCAACCGCGTAAGGAACGCAAAATCCGGGAACATAACACCGATATGACGGAAACTAGGGCGGCAAGAGTGGAACAAAACACTAGGCGAGAGGCTGAGCCTTCCACCCTTTACCAAGTATATAGATGCATTAAGATAACATGGCAATATAATGATATCCCAACAAGTAAATAATGTTCCAACAAGGAACGGTCTCCAATCTTCACCTGCAACTAGCAACGCTATAAGAGGGGCTGAGCAAAGCGGTAACATAGCCAATCAACGGTTTGCTAGGACATGGTGGGTTAGAGGTTTGACATGGCAATTTGGGAGGCTTGAAAGCAAGTGGTAGGCATCGTAGCATTGGCATAGCAAAAGAGCGAGCATCTAGCGTATGATCATCTTGCCTGCAAAGTTGTCAGAGTTGACTGGATCCACGAAAGCAAACTCAACGGGCTCCTCGTTAGCAAACTCGTCTCCTGGCTCTACCCAAACAAGACAAACAAGCAAACGGAACACAATCAACCACGTGCAAGGATCAAACAATATGATGAAAAGATGATATGCTATGCGGGATGCGATGCGGGATGCATATGCAAGATTTGACAAGGGATGCATGAACCTGGCCCCAACATGGAAATCCAAGGGTGCCACTGGAAAGATGAGATGAAATCGCTTGAAAACGATATAAAGAACGCCGGAATCGGAGTTACGGTTTGGAAATGGCAAGCAATTCAAATATGACCACGGTCTGCGATTTACAGCAAGTAGCCATCTAAATGCAATGAGATGAACAAGCTACAGCACCCAAACATGACAAAAAAATACATGGCAGGGATGCATTCATGATGCTTAACAAAAGTCTAGCACTGAGCTACGGCGAATTCATCCATTAGCAAGTTCAAACAAGCATGGTAAAAATGCATATGGTAAATAGATCTCAGACTTCGTGAAATTAACACTTGTCTGGAATTTCAGATCAGATAGCACTCTTTGGAGCAACAAAACTATATTCTACAGGACCTAAACATGGTAAAGTAAAGCATGACATGGAGATACTCAAAGAGCTTAACAAAAGTCCCTTAGTGACCTTGAGCCGAAAGGGATCAAAAAATACAATTGCAAGCATGTGAACATGGCAAAAACATAATCAGATCACAGACTTTGTGAAAACTGGAGCATGCTGAAACAGATATCAAATAGGCATGTTTACGAGCTCGATGCACTCACTACGGAGCAAGTCATGATAATTTAAGCATACACCCATCAAGAATACACAAAATGCAAGCTAGACATGGTAAGAACAATAGCATAGCATGCACGGATCAACTACAACATCCTCGGCAAAATCGCTAACAAGAAGACAATCTGCCCAGATTTACGAAGTAGCAAAAGTAGAGCTCGATTGACTCAAGCTAGGGTGCTCCATAATTGCAAACAAAGGCATGGATGGATAGAGCATTACAAGATTAACAAAACATCCTTAATTATCATCCTCAAAAGAGGCACGGATCACTAGGAAACAACATGAACATATGGCAACATGAGATAAACAACTCAAGGACTTGGTGGAAAAGCTAAGTCCCTGAAATCAACATTACCAAGTGCCTCACTTTGCAATCTTGTGCTAGTCACCACACACATCACAAAAATACATGGGTTGCACCTCTAGAAAGATGCCAAACCCTTAACAAAACATATGTAGAGCTCATGGGCATATCATGCACACATTAATCATGACAAAAAAGACAAATATCTAAATGGAGCAGCAGATCTGACAATTATCTCAATTAGCACTCTTCTAACAGCATTTCGGGCATCAAGATGAACTCAAATGAAAATGATACAATGGAATAAAATGATGTACTCTCTGAGATGAACATTTCGATATGTTATATGCCCAAAACGGAGTTACGGATGAGGAGTTACGATGCGATGAACAGGAGCAAATGAGCTAGGGTTTCGGGAAAAATTAGGTCAACCTCAAGATCCAGATCTGGATCTAGATCGGCCACTGTAGTAGTTATTGTAGCAGCTCACACCGAGGTCGCCGGAAATGGCCGCGGTGGTGGCTAGACTTGACGGGGAAGAAGGGCGGCGAGGCGGGTGGTGGTTGGCCGGCGAGGAGGAAGCGGCGCGGCGGGCGGTAGTCGGTGGCGGAGCAGGCGGAGTGGGGCGCGGCGTCGTCAGCGGTCGCCGTCGTCGGGGAAGACCGGCGACGAGACGGCGGGCGGCGGCGCAAGGGAGGACCGGGCGGCACGGATCCGGTCTCCCCGCGGGCTCGGGCGGCGGCGTTGGATGGGCCGCGGGGGCCGGTTGCGGGCTCTCCGGGCCCGGCGGCACGGCAAAGTGGGCACCAAGCGGCGGCGAACCAGGCGATGACATGTGGCGGCGGAGGGTGGAAACGGACTAGTCCGGTGGCGGATTTTTTGTCCGGCCGCGAGGAGAAGAAGGGAGTTAGGGTTTCGCCCGTGAGTTTCGGAGGGGGGTCTATATATAGGCATAGAGGGAGCTAGGAGAGTCCAAATGAGGTGCGGTTTTCGGCCACGTGATCGTGATCAAACGCTCTAGATGATGGAGAGGGTTTAGGTGGGTTTTGGGCCAAATTGGAGGGGCATTGGACTGCAACACACACGAGGCCTTTACGGTCCCTCGGTTAACCGTTGGAGTATCAAACGAAGTCCAAAAGATACGGAACTTGACAGACAGTCTACCAGTAGTAAACCAAGGCCGCTTGGCAAGTCTCAGTCCAATCCGGAAATGTTTAATCCCCACACATGAAAGAAAGGTAGAAATGACAACCGGAGGAGAACGAAGCGCCGGAATGCAAAACAGACAACGGGGAAAATGCTCGAATGCATGAGATGAACACGTATGCAAATGCAATGCACATGATGACATGATATGAGATGCATGACAACAATAACAACACACGGAGACAAAGACCCGAACCCGAGAAAATAAAATAACTTAAGGCCGGAAACGGCAAGAGTTGGAGTACATATAGGGTAAATCACATCCGGGGTGTTACAACACTCCACCACTATGAAAGGATCTCGTCCCTAGATCTAGGACTGAAAGAACTCCGGGTACTCAGAATGGAGGTGATCCTCGCGTTCCCAGGTAGCTTCACGGTCGGAATGGTGTGACCATTTGACTTTGAGGAATTTCATTGACTTGTTGCGAGTCTTGCATTCAGTCTCTTCGAGAATAGCAACTGGGTGCTCACGATAGGAGAGATCTTCTTGGAGCTCAATGTCCTCGAAGTTGAAGATGCGGTCAGGAGTCTTGAAGCACTTTCGGAGCTGAGAGACATGGAACACGTCATGCACATTTGCAAAGTTTGAAGGAAGCTCGAGTTGGTAGGCGAGATCGCCTCTCTTGCTGACAATCTTGAAAGGTCCCACGTATCTGGGGGCAAGCTTCCTTTTCATACCGAAGCGATGAGTACCTTCATAGGAGAGATGCGGAGGTATACATGATCTCCGATCTCGAAAGCCAAATCACGGTGCTTATTGTCATAGTAGCTCTTCTGGCGGGATTGGGCTGCTTTGAGGTTATCTCGAATGACTTTGCACATTTCCTCTGCCTCTGTGATTAAGTCATTACCCAAAAGCTGACGTTCACCGATTTCAGACCAGTTGAGGGGTACGGCACTGCCTGCCATACAGAATTTCAAATGGGGCCTTGGCCGAACTTGCTTGAAAACTGTTGTTGTAGGAGAATTCAGCATAAGGAAGACAATCCTCCCACTTCATGCCGAAGGAGATCACACAAGCCCTGAGCATATCTTCAAGAATCTGGTTGACACGCTCGACTTGACCACTAGTTTGAGGATGGAAAGTTGTGCTGAAGCGGATGTTGGTGCCCATGGCCTTCTGAAAAGAATCCCAAAACTTGGAGGTAAATATGATGCCACGGTCTGAAGAGATCACTTGTGGAATACCATGCAGAGAGACAATTCGAGAGGTATAGAGTTCCGCCAATTGAGATGTAGTGATCGACTCTTTGATAGGCAGAAAGTGAGCCACTTTGGTGAGTTTGTCGATGACAACGAATATAGCATCATTGCCACGTTTGGACTTTGGAAACCCAGTCACGAAGTCCATTTCAATGTGGTCAAACTTCTATTCTGGAATGGAAAGAGGTTGGAGGAGACCAGTGGGCCTTTGGTGTTCTGCCTTCACTCTTCTGCAGACATCACACTCATTCATGAATTGAGCAATCTCGCGCTTCATTCGTGTCCACCAATAAGCCTGCTTAAGGTCCTGATACATCTTCGTGCTCCCAGGGTGGATGGAGAGGAGAGAATTGTGAGCCTCGTTCATGATCACTTTACGAAGGTCACCTTTGGGTACAACAATACGATCCTCGAAGAAGAGAGTGTCCTTGTCATCAAGGCGGTAGAACTTGTACTTGGGTTGACTCTTGGCAATCCCAATCTTCACCTTTTTCACCATAGCATCAAGAAGCTGGGCTTGGCGAATCTGGTCTTCCAAGGTAGGAGAGACTTGAAGGTTGGCGAGGAACCTTGAGGAATAACTTGCAGATTAGTTTGCGAAAAGCTTCACAAAGCTCGGGTTGATAAGGCTTGAGAATCAGGCTGTTGCAATAAGCCTTTCTGCTCAATGCGTCAGCAATCACATTGGCCTTGCCTGGAGTATACTCGATACTCGGATTATACTCTTGAATCATTTCGACCCATCGAGTCTGCCTGAGGTTGAGATTAGGCTGAGTGAAGATGTACTTGAGACTCTTGTGGTCAGTGAAGATGTCCACTTTTCTTCCCAATAAGAGATGTCTCCAAGTCAAAAGAGCATGCACAACTGCCGCCAACTCAAGATCATGAGTGGGGTAGTTCTTCTCATTGGGCTTCAACTGGCGAGAGGTATAAGCAACAACTTTCTTCTCTTGCATCAACACTGCACCAAGACCTTGGAGAGAGGCATCACAAAAGACCTCGTACGGCTTGGATTCATCAGGCGGAGTCAGAACTAGAGCAGTGATCAATTTCTCTTTCAAAGTGTTGAAAGCAATGTCACACTCCGGAGACCAAACGTACTTGACGTGCTTCTGGAGAAGATTTGAGAGAGGCTTCGCGATCTTAGAAAAGTTTTCAACGAATCTTCGGCAATATCTTGCGAGACCGAGGAAGCTACGGAGTTGCTTCATGTTCTGAGGAGGTTCCCAATTCATAATTGCAGACACCTTCTCAGGATTCACCGCAATGCCCTTGGTAGAGATGATATGACCAAGATAAAGAACCTCATCGAGCCAAAATTCGCACTTGGAGAACTTGGCGTAGAACTTGTGTTCCCTCAACTTATCGAGTACCAAACGCAAATGCTTGGCATGATCTTCCTTGTTCTTCGAGAAAACCAGGATGTCGTTGAGATAGACCAAAACGAAGTCATTGGTGTAGGCATTGAAGATGAAGTTCATCATGCGAGAGAAAGTCGGAGGAGCATTGACGAGGCCAAAAGACATGACAGTGTATTCATATGAACCATAGCTTGTCCTGAAAGCCGTCTTGGGAATATCTTGCTCACGGATTCGAATCTGATGATAACCCATACGGAGATCAAGCTTGGAGAATACTTGAGCATCTTTGAGTTGTTCGAACAGCTCATTGATGTTGGGAAGTGGGTATTTGTTCTTGATGGTCTTCTTGTTCAATGGACGGTAATCAACACAAAGTTGGTCCGTTCCATCCTTATTCTTGACAAAAAGAACACCACAACCCCACGGAGAAGAACTAGGCTGGATGAGACCCATTCTCTCTTGAATATCGAGTTGCTTCTTCAGCTCCTTCAACTCTTCAGGTCCGAGCTTGTAAGGACGTTTGCACACTGGTTCCGTGCCAGGCTCAAGATCAATGACGAATTCAACTGGCCCGTGCAGAGGCATTCCTGGAAGCTCTTCTAGAAAGACGTCTTGATATTCGCAAACGACTGGAATTTGCGAGATGGCATCGAGTTCACCCTTCTCACTGAGAGAAAACAGACGGATGGTATCATCACGAGCGGCAAAGACAATTACATCCTCAGACGAATGAGTCAATTGAATCTGCCTGGCTGCACAGTCAAGATGTGCCTTGTGCTTAGAAAGACAATCCATTCTGAGAATAAGATCAATATCTGAGTCGCCAAGAACCGTTGGAGAAGCCAGAAACTTGTAGTCACCCAAGGTGATAGTAACATCCGGAGCAATGGAGTTAGCATGCATGCGCCTACCGGGAGAGACAACTGCTAATGGACTAGGCAAAATTTGCAAAGCCAAACCATGCTTAGATGAAAACGGTCTCGAGATGAAACAATGCGATGCACCCGTGTCAAAAAGAACTTTTGCAGGAACATCGTTAACAGGAAGGTTACCCATGATGACATCTGACGAATCCTCTGCCTGAGCTGCGTTCATCAAGTTGACCTTGGCGTGCTTGGGGTTATGCTTGACCACAGCTGTACTTGCCCATCTGACAGGAGGATGAGGAGGAAGACGCCTCTGGTTGAGACACTTGTTGGCACAGTGATCCTTCTGTTGGCACTTGTTGCACGTGACCTCTGAAAGCGGACGGTGATACGGAGCACTCAATCTTGGAGCTTGAGACGAAGTTTTGTTCTGAAAGCCGGGGTGGGGGGGGGGGGAAGATCCACTGCCACCTTTGCTCTTCTGCTGATACGGCTGACGAAATGGAGGAGGAGGAAGCCAATACTTCTGCTGCTTGGCCACTTGAGTAGAGGAAGAAGGAGTAGCCTCTCTGACTCGCTTCTTGGAAGCATCACACCTCAATTGAGCAGCCTCTTGCTTCAGTGCCATGTTGTAGAACTCATCGTATCTCAAGGGCTCGAAGAGAACAAGAGCTAGCTGAATTTCTTCTCTGAGACCACCCCTGAACTGGTATATCATCCTCTTCTCATCAGGTACGTCCTGCTTGGCAAAGTGGGCGAGCTTCTGGAACAACTTGTTGTAATCATAGACAGACAAAGAGCCTTGCTTCAGGTTGCGGAATTCCTCACGCTTGCTTTCAACCACGCTCTGAGGAATATGATGAGCTCTGAAATCTTGACGGAATTCATACCAGGTAATAGCACGTCCACCTCTGGAATCCTTGTACTGCTGAAACCATTCTGCAGCTTGGTCTTTGAGTTGGAAGGAAGCGAACTTTACAAAGTCCTCAGTCCTGACGTTACTGCACTCGAAATGCTTGCACAGATCCACGAGCCAATCGTCAGCATCGGTTGCCTCAACACAATTGCTGAAAGTCTTTGGCCCGTTAGCAAGGAACTGGTTGAGTGTAGCAAAGTGATTCTGATTGTTGCCTTGGTTCCCTTGGTTGCCTTGATTGCGCTCTTGAAGAATTTGCATGATCAACTGTGTGTTTGCATTGGTTGCGGCCATCACAGCTTGCCATGCCTCCGGAGGAGGGGGAGGTGGTGTCGGATCTTGATTCTGATTCTGATTGGTGCTCTTAGTGGGAGCCATCCTAAAGAGGTTGATCACCGTTAGCACATAGACAGATAAAATGAAGCTGAATCCAACGGAATGAAAATTGCAACATATAGTCTTCGCATCCGAACAAAATGAACGAATGCATTCCTCTTGAAATGGTCACATATCCATAAATTGAGAAGCCACTTAGAATTTAGGTAGAGAAATAAATCAACAATGTACGGATCAAGAACGAATACTCGGTAAGAAATCCCAATCTCAAATCAAATATCCGTGGAAGAAGAACTAGAGCTACGAGAATTCCCACCTATGAAACTCCCGAACCTTTCCGGTTATGCAATCAGGTGTTGGGGATACAGGGGAAGCATAATATCTCACCCAAACTAGCAAGTCCTACATCCAGCTGTATCCATCCTTCAACACATAACCGAGAAAAACTTCGGAAACTATCTACCTCAACCTTCGAAAAGCATCCGTTATACAAGTTATGGCGATACTCCCGAACTCCCGCCCCAGTACTGGGTGGCGTCGAGGTTATCTCACCAACGAACAGCATAAAAGAGATTTTCGATGTCGGCGTACTAAACTCAGGTATTCCAGAACTACACCGATAAAATTATGACGACAACACCTCAGAGCTCAACTCCCCGGGACACTTCCACAAAACCCCTGACAGGAGGCACCAAGACAATTTTCTCGTCATAAAACCATCGGAACGATTCCAAGATACCCGCGTGATCCTAATTTTTTTAATGAAATTTGAGAAGAGAAGAGTCAAAACTCTACGTCAGGATGCCTTACCAGAGCAATGAGGAGACTGGGAAGTAAAAAAGAATTCCAAAACTCTCCGATATATAATTCCTAAATGACTCAAAACATTTTTCTAGACACAACTCGGCCGCTAAAAACGATCAAGCAATGGGGCTCCTAAGGTCGGGGATGGCTCTGATACCAACTTGTAACACCCTCGATGCGACTATATCTCCCACGTGTCGAGGCACGACTTAGAGGCATAATCGCATTGAAGGCATATGTCGCAAGTTAGGCAATCTTCACAACATCCCATGTAATATAGATAATAAAAGGGGAGATAACATCGTTGGCTTACACTCGCCACGTCAATCAAGTACATAAATAACATTACATCATCCAAACACTCATGGCCCGACTGCGGTGTCAAAATAAAAGATAACCCAACATGCGACACGGTCCCGATCACCCCAAATGGGCACCACTACTGATCTTCAGGAAAGGAAACATAGTAACGTTGAGAGTCCTTGTTGAACTCCCACTTGAGCTCAAGCGCGTCACCTGGAGCGGAACCATCACGATAACTCACACCGTTAATTCATTTTAGTTAAACTAAGATTCAAGTTATCTACAACCGGACATTAACAAATTCCCATCTGCCCATAACCACGGGCACGACTTTCGAAAGTTCAAATCCCTGCAGGGGAGTCCCAACTTAGCCCATGACAAGCTCTCACGGTCAACGAAGGAATAGACCTCCTCCCAAAACATTTCGATCAGACTCGGTACCTCGGTTCTTCAAGACACTTCGACAGGTTAAAACAAGACCAGCAACACCGCCCGAATGTGCCGACAAATCCCGATAGGAGCTGCACATATCTCATTCTCAGGGCACACTCAGATTGTCTTAGGTACAGGTAGCCAAGCCCAGAGTTTTCCCCTGGTGGCCACCAGCACCTGACAGGTGGACCAACACTCAGAGGAGCACTGGCCCGGGGGGGTTTAAAATAAGATGACCCTTGGGCTCCGGAAACCCAAGGGAAAAAGAGGCTAGGTGGCAAATGGTAAAACCAAGGTTGGGCATTGCTGGAAAAGTTTTAATCAAGGCGAACTATCAAGGGGTTCCCATTATAACCCAACCGCGTAAGGAACGCAAAATCCGGGAACATAACACCGATATGACGGAAACTAGGGCGGCAAGAGTGGAAGAAAACACTAGGCGAGAGGCCGAGCCTTCCACCCTTTACCAAGTATATAGATTCCTTAAGATAACATGGCAATATAATGATATCCCAACAAATAATAATGTTCCAACAAGGAATGGTCTCCAATCTTCACCTGCAACTAGCAACGCTATAAGAGGGGCTGAGCAAAGCGGTAACATAGCCAATCAATGGTTTGCTAGGACATGGTGGGTTAGAGGTTTGACATGGCAATTTGGGAGGCTTGAAAGCAAGTGGTAGGCATCGTAGCATTGGCATAGCAAAAGAGCGAGCATCTAGCAAAGCAAAGATAGTAGTGATTTCGAGGGTATGATCATCTTGCCTGCAAAGTTGTCAGAGTTGACTGGATCTTCGAAAGCAAACTCAACGGGCTCCTCATTAGCGAACTCGTCTCCCAGCTCTACCCAAACAAGACAAACAAGCAAACGGAACACAATCAACCACGTGCAAGGATCAAACAATATGATGCAAAGATGGTATGCTATGCGGGATGCGATGCGGGATGCATATGCAAGATTTGACAAGGAATGCATGAACCTGGCCCCAACTTGGAAATCCAAGTGTTCCACTGGAAAGATGAGATGAAATTGCTTGAAAACGATATAAAGAACGCCAGAATCGGAGTTACGGTTTGGAAATGGCAAGCAATTCAAATATGACACCGGTCTGCGATTTACAGCAAGTAGCCATCTAAATGCAAAGAGATGAACAAGCTATAGCACCCAAACATGACAAAACAATACATGGCAGGGATGCATTCATGATGCTTAACAAAAGTCTAGCACTGAGCTACGGCCAATTCATCCATTAACAGGTTCAAACAAGCATGGCAAAAATGCATATGATAAACAGATCTCAGACTTAGTGAAATTAACACTTGTCTGGAATTTCAGATTAGATAGCACTCTTCGGAGCAACAAAACTATATGCTACAAGACCTGAACATGGCAAAGTAAAGCATGGCATGGAGCTACTCAAAGATCTTAAAAAAAGTCCCTTAGTGACCTTGAGCCAAAAGGGATCATAAAATACAATTGCAAGCATGTGAACATGGCAAAAACATAATCAGATCACAGACTTTGTGAAAACTGGAGCATGCTGAAACATATATCAAGTAGGCATGTTTACGAGCTCGATGCACTCACTACGGAGCAAGTAATGATAATCTAAGAATACACCCATAAAGAATACACAAAAGTCAAGCTATACATGGTAAGAACAATAGCATAGCATGCACGGATCAACTACAACATCCTTGGCAAAATCGCTAACAAGTAGACAATCTGCCCAGATTTATGAAGTAGCAAAAGTAGAGCTTGATTGACTCAAGCTAAGGTGCTCCATAATTGGAATCAAAGGCATGGATGGACATAGAATTACAAGATTAACAAAACATCCTTAATGATCATCCTCAAAAGAGGCACGAATCACTAGGAAACAACATGAGATAAACAGCTCAAGGACTTAGTGGAAAAGCTAAGTCCCTGAAATCAGCATTACCAAGGGCCTCACTTTGCAAGCTTGTGCTAGTCACCACACACATCACAAAAATACATGGGTTGCACCTCTGGAAAGATGGCAAAACCCTTAACAAAACATATGTAGAGCTCATGGGCATATCATGCACACATTAATCATGATAAAAAAAGACAAATATCTAAATGGAGCAGCAGATCTGACAATTATCTCAAGTAGCACTCTTCTAACAGCATTTCGGGCATCAAGATGAACTCAAATGAAAATGATGCAATGGAATGAAATGATGTACTCTCTGAGGTGAACATTTTGATATGTTATATGCCCAAAACGGAGTTACGGATGAGGAGTTACGATGCGATGAACAGGAGCAAATGAGCTAGGGTTTCGGGCAAAATTAGGTCAACCTCAAGATCCAGAACCGGATCTAGATCGGCCACTATAGCAGTTACTGTAGCAGCTCGCACTGAGGTCGCCGGAAATGGCCGCGGTGGTGGCCGGACTTGACGGGGAAGAAGGGCGGCGAGGCGGGTGGTGGCCGGCCGGCGACGAGGAAGCGGCGCGGCGGGCGGTCGCCGGCGGCGGAGCAGGCGGAGTGGGGTGCGGCGTCGTCGGCGGGCGCCGGCATCGGGGAAGACCGGCGACGAGACGGCGGGCGGCGGCGCAAGGGAGGACCGGGCGGCGCGGATCCGGTCTCCCCGCGGGCTCGAGCGGCGGCGTTGGATGGGCCGCGGGGGCCGGTTGTGGGCTCTCCAGGCCCGGCGGCGCGGGGAAGTGGGCACCGAGCGGTGGCGAACCAGGCGATGACACGTGTTGGTGGAGGGTGGAAACGGGCGTGTCCGGCGGCGGAATTTTTGTCCGGTCGCGAGGAGAGGAAGAGGGTTAGGGTTTCGCCCGTGAATTTCGGAGGGGGGGGGGTCTTTATATAGGCATAGAGGGAGCTAGGAGAGTCCAAATGAGGTGCGGTTTTCGGTCACACGATCGTGATCGAACGCTCTAGATGATGGAGAGGGTTTAGGTGGGTTTTGGGCCTAATTGGAGGGGTGTTGGACTGCAACACACACAAGGCCTTTACGGTCCCTCGGTTAACCGTTGGAGTATCAAACGACGTCCAAAAGATACGGAACTTGACAGACAGTCTACCGGTAGTAAACCAAGGATGCTTGGCAAGTCTCGGTTCAATCTGGAAATGTTTAATCCCCACACACAAAAGAAAGGTAGAAATGACCACCGGAGGAGAACGAAGCGCCAGAATGCAAAATGGACAACGGGGAAAATGCTCGAATGCATGAGATGAACACGTATGCAAATGCAATGCACATGATGACATGATATGAGATGCATGACAACGATAACAACACACAGAGACAAAGACCCAAACCCGAGAAAATAAAATAACGTAAGGCCAGAAACGGCAAGAATTGGAGTACATATAGGCTAAATCACATCCGGGGTGTTACAGGTACATATTTATAGGTAGAGGGAGCTAGGAGAGTCCAAATGAGGTGCGGTTTTCGGCCACGCGATCATGATCGAACGGCCGAGAGGATGGAGGGGGTTTGGATGGGTTATTGTGCCACTTTGGAGGGTGTTGGGCTGCAACACACACGAGGCCTTTAATGTTCCCCAGTTAACCGTTGGAGTATCAAACGAACTCTAAATGGCACGAAACTTGACAGGCAGTCTACCGGTGGTGTACCAAGGCCCCTTGGCAAATCTCGGTCCATTACAAGAATGTTTAACACCCACTCACAAAAATAGACAAAAGGGGGCGCCGGAGGACATAGGAGTGTCGGAATGCAAAACGGACAACGGGGAAAAAGCTCGGATGCATGAGACGAACACGTATGCAAATGTGATGTACATGATGACATGATATGAAATGCATGACATGAGAAAAATGCAAAACAAAGACAAAACCAAACCACGGGGGAATATCATAACTTAGAGCCGAAACTGGCAAGAGTTGGAGTACAATTAAGGTAAGTTACATCCGGGGTGTTACAAACACCTTATCATCTCTTCCCCCAGCAGCCTGAACAATGATGGTGTAGATGCTCAGGAACTCTGCCTGGTTTAGTCCCGTCATACTTCTCGGGTATCACCGGCTTGAACGTGTGGACGGTTGGCCTGTGGACTTGCCGTAGCTCGCGTGTAAAGGCAGGGTAGCCGACCTCGAAAGGTAGGCACCTGCCAACATCGAGTGCAGGCCTGTCGACGTTGAGGCTGCCGCACCCGTCGGTCTGGCGGGGGTCGTGGAGAGGTCATCCCAGGACGACGCGCGGGTCTCCCCGTCGGCTTTCTTCCAGGGTCCGCCATTGGCCCGGACATGGTCGACGGTCGGAAGAGGCCATCAAGAAGTCACCGGGGTATTGTTCTTGGCGCGTCCCCGCCTGGTGCCGTGGTGGGGACTACACGGTACGGACAAGCCCCTGCGTTTGGCCAGCAGTACAAGCAATCGTCGTCACTTGGGTAGGTCGTGGTAGGCCGGGGTGTCGCGAGCCCCCAGCCTCAGCGAAACCGAGCAGACTCTGGATGGTGGCACGCAATTCATCCATTTGCTCGGCTGCTGGTGGGAACCTTAGTAGAAGTTGGGCCCGCGCCATAGCCTCCGTGGTTGTGCTTGGCATGGAAGTTGATGACCTCGACCGCACCGTCACCTCCTGACGGTGCCTGCGGTGGTGGCGCGCCCGCGCTGCGGCGGAGTGGCCATCTGGGCAGCGGGGTCGCGCTGTGATGGCGCTCGAGGGTCCGCGGCTCCGTCGATGGGACGAGGGGAAGTAAGTGGAGTCACCCTCCCGTCTACACCTTGCGGAGCTTGAGCGTCTACACGCTGCTGAAGTTGTTCTCCTCCAACGCCTTCAGCCCCCGTGCCCGCCACAGGGGAGTGGCGATGGTGCCACCTTCTCATGCCACGCCCCCAGCAGTGCTCACATCCTCACTTGTCCCCGACCCCGACGACATCTGGGGCCACAGGTGTCTGTTCCTTCGAGGTAGACGGCTGGGACGAAAGGCCGGACTTCTTCATCTTAGGCGCCACGGTCGATGGTGTCGTCAAAGATGAAGATGGCAATGAAGATGACGCGTTGCGCACGCTTTCAGTTTCGCACGCGCGAGCCCCCTACCTGGCGCGCCAAAGATGTCGTGGGATATTCGCGGCCACCTATGGGACCGAGCGGCCCCTTGCTGGTTTTGAGGGGGATGTCGCGTTGCACAAAGATCATACTAGCGCATGGCAGCACGGCAGAGAGTACACAAGCAATTTACCCAGGTTCGGGCCGCCGCGAGGCGTAAAACCCTACTCCTGCTTTGGTGGATTGATGGTGGAAATGAACGTGGTGGTGCGTGGTACACTTGTCCAACAAGGCTTGCCTCAAGGCTACGATGACCACAAGCGTATGGTGGCTTGGGTTTTATTGAGTTTCCAAACCTCCAACCCTCTCCTATGGTTGCCATGGGCCTCCTTTTATAGATTAAGGGGTCACCACAGTGGCAAACCAGTCATTACCCACTAATATGATAGCAAACAGTGCTATCATACCTAACTCTACGGGCTGCCAAGGTGCATTAAATGCACCACTCAATGTCACATCACTAGCTGCCCGGCATGGCCTGCCGAGCATATCTTGCCAGCCTCGCTACTGTTCTCTTGACACATCGCTGGACGGGTTTCACCTACGGGTTTCTTCTATAGGAGATGGCTGGCATGTGGCGAAAGCTGCCACTTAATCACCTTGCGGCTTGACACCGCACTGATTGACCACGCGGGTCATTCTTAAGTGGTTGGCGGGGTGGTTCAGGCCCCGCAATCCCCGGCAGGTGCTGCCGGGGAGTCTTGGCTGCTTGCTTCTGGTGGTGGCCTGGCCCTTGCCGGGCTCGTCTTCCCGGCGAGGGAGGCCCTTCTCTTGCTTATACCCCATCCCTTTGACTCGATCTTGATCTCTCTAAGCAGCATGTTGATTCTTCCTGTCTCTTGGTTCTTCAACCTCTGACTTAGCTGGTGTTCCAATCTTGATC
Organism: Triticum urartu; assembly: GCF_003073215.2. Lineage (NCBI taxonomy): Eukaryota > Viridiplantae > Streptophyta > Magnoliopsida > Poales > Poaceae > Triticum > Triticum urartu. The sequence goes on from NC_053025.1 coordinate 299,759,932, forward strand.
TTCTTCCTGTATAGCACATCCCTCCTCCTCCGGACCCTGACGTGGTGGGACCCGCTGTGAGGGAGGAGGAACGGGGCGAGGTCGAGGTCGCCGTGGTGCTCGAGGAGGAGGAGGGCAGGGCGCCGCCTTGGCTACACCCGCACCTGCGGCTGCTCCACTAATGGAAGGCCACGTCGGGGAACAATCTCGGTAGTTTATCATCAGGTTGTCCAAACCCTTGTCTGGCCATCTTAGCCTCCCAACTCCTTTTGCGTGGGAGATGGAGCTCGAACAACCACGCGCGCAGAGGTTGCACATGAGGGGATGTGGGAATGGCGGTCTGCGGGTCAATGTTGATTTCCCGGCCCCTCATGTGATGTACCTCTGTTGTGGTTGGAAGAACTTCGCCCGTGCCCATGGCTTCTCGGAGGGGCACGTTCTCCAGTTCAAATTAATGGAGAGTGGCCTACTCTCTGTCAAGATATTAGGGTGCTGCGCAGAGCTCTATCAACGACGAAAGCTCCTCCTCGAGCGAAAGCAACAAGGACGACTGTTGGTGTCAAAACTGGCGGATCTCGGGTAGGGGGTCCCAAACTGTGCGTCTAGGCCGGATGGTAACAGCAGGCAGGGGACACAATGTTTTACCCAGGTTCGGGCCCTCTTGATGGAGGTAAAACCCTACGTCCTACTTGATTAATATTGATTATATGGATAGTACAAGAGTAGATCTACCGCGAGATCAGAGAGGCTAAACCCTAGAAGCTAGCCTATGGTATGATTGTATGTTGTGGTTGTTGTACCCTACGGACTAAAACCCTTCGGTTTATATAGACACCGGAGAGGGTTATGGTTACACAAGGTCAGTTAAAAGGAGGAGATATCCATATCTGTATTGCCTAGCTTGCCTTCCACGCCAAGTAGAGTCCCACCCGGACACGAGACGAAGTCTTCAATCTTGTATCTTCATAGTCTAACAATCCGGCCAATGGAGATAGTCCAGCTATAAGGAGACCCCCTAATCCATGACTCCCTTAGTAGCCCCTGAACCAGGCTTCAATGATGATGAGTCCGGCGCGCAGTATTGTCTTCGGCATTGCAAGGCGGGTTCCTTCTCCGAATACATCACAGAAGAATTTGAATACGAGGATAGTGTCCGACCCTGCAAAATAAGTTCCACATACCACCGTAGAGAGAATAATATTTTTGCAAATCTAATTTGCTGACTTTTTTTGGCAGCATGACGTTATGTCATGGCCCGGTGATTATTCGAACCGTTTTTCTTCAACCAGCTCCACACATAACGCGAGGCGGTTTCTTGACACGTCTTGTCAAAGCAGAGATCGTGTTCCCCCAATTACGGGATCCTCATTACTATGGTCGTGGGTAACCCAACCCTGTCTAGGACTCCTAGATTATAGGCAAGTCCCAAACGGCTACGGAGAGGACGCTTGCTATTCACCCTCTTTATAAAGGGACAAGGTTTTCGCTTTTTCCCTCTCGTGCTCAATCGAACCCCTCCCCCGCCTCAAGTCCTAACACCCAAAGCCCAGGTCAGGTGCTCTGGATCTTCAATCATGTCCGGATCCAGCCTTCAAGGCCGGTGGATGCCCTCCTCCGTCACGGAAGAGGATATCAACAAGTTGAGGGAGGCCAGATACCTGACCACCGATGTTTCGCATCGGCTGCCTGCTCGAGGGCAGGTTGTCCCCACTCCCAAACCCGACGAGAACGTCGTGTTCGTCTCCCACTTCCTCCGAGGTCTAGGCATCACTCTGGATCCCTTTGTCAGGGGTCTGATGTTCTATTACGGGCTAGATTTCCATGATCTAGCTCCGTACTCCTTTCTCCACAACTCGACTTTTATTGTCGTGTGTGAGGTCTTCCTCCGCATTACCCCTCACTTCGGCCTGTGGCTCAAGACCTTTGAAGTGAAGCTGAAGATGATCGAGGGGCAACATGCAGCGTGCGGAGGCGCATCAATAGGCAAGATGGCAGGAGCTCCGTGGCCGAAAGGTTCCTTTCGAGAGGTGTCCGAATTATGGCAACGGGAGTGGTTTTACGTCACGGCTCCCAGAAGTGCCAAGTGGGCGGCTGCCCCCGCTTTCCGCTCGGGCCCCCCACCACAACTGATGTCATGGATTAGCACAGGTCTGAGTTGGGGTCCAGCCAAGGACGTGCCTATACTGCAAAGCTGCATTCAAGATCTCTTCGAGGGAGATTTTAATTTGGTTGTGGTAATGCAAGTTATGCTAGTTCGTCGAGTCCAGCCTTGCAAACGCTGACCCCTTCGCTTATGGGAGTTCAACCCAGAAGGACCGCGTGCCATTCAAAGTTTCCTCGGCCTGACGCACGAGGAGATGTACAAGTCATTCTTCGGACCTCAAATAGAGTGTCTGGATACTACCGAGGATGTGGGCCTGAGCAGTAACCCCGCCGCCGAACAAGTAAGAAATCCTCTAGCCGAACACACTGTCTTTTATTCATGAAGTTATTTCTGAGAGTTCGCTCTTTGACTAGGACTGGCTAACAAAGGCGAAGATGATTCGGTGTTCGGCCCCCCTCCCTGAGGGTTTGGAAAATCCGGTTTTGGAAAAGATGCTCGAGCTCGCACCTTGCCCGGAGCCCTCGAAGGAAGATACAGGGGGGAATAATATGGGCGGAAGTGGGCCCCCATCGCTGCGAGTTCCAACCGAGGGAATGAGCGGCTCCATAAAGGAGGATAACCGAGGGAGGAAGAGGACTACTTCCGAGGATCCGGAAGCCGAGGCCTCCAAACGGGAGAAGAAGTCTCCAACAGAGGGTCCTGCCTTGGGGGGTGCTCTAGCCGCACAAAGTCCGCGGGGGGATCATCCCTCCAACCAGTCGTAAGTGATCCAGAAAATACTTTAATAGTGAAGGTATACCATCTTTCTTCTCAGAAAATAACCACCGCATATATCTTGCAGTTCGGGCCTTAGCCCCTCTCAGCTAAGCTCGTCTTCAGGGGATCTTCTTCCGGAGATGATGGAGAGCGAAACGCCTCCCCCGGACTCCGCCGCTCAAGAAGCGGGCGACCCCGAAGTGTCGTCACGGAGGGCCTCTCCGGATCCGGTGAGGCCAGAAGATAATCCCATAGACCCCCGAAGTCCCCAGCGTCCGGCTCCCGAAGAGACCAAACAAAAGAGTCCGGCACCGTCTGGTATGCGGTCGGACGTTCTGAGGGAGCTGGTGGGGCGAGCAGCCATTTCAGAAGAACACCGTATGCTGATGGGTACGGTGATGGAGAGAATTTCGTCCACCGAAAGCGGATTACATGAAGCCTTTATGAGTCTATTGACATGCTTTGAGGTACGTGAGATAATATGTGATAGTACCGCACATGTTAGGTGTGCCATGTGTAGATAGTAGCCCCTGAGACTCTGGTTATCGTCGAGAACGGTGGCGAAAAGAGGATCATAGTCCTAGGCAATAACCAAACTGCCTTTATGTGCAGGTGGTGGAAGCTCCGGTGGCTAGCCGGACTAGTGACTTTGCCGAATTAAAACGGCAACTGGATGCGGCAGATGCCGACATCGAGCTTGTTAACAAGAGGCTTGTCGAGGCATAGGGTAAGTGTTATTATCTGGTGAACGCCACATAGTAAGAGCAGCATGATGCCAGTATCTTTAATATGTTGTGACTACAGATGGAGCTGCCACCATGGAAACCTTGCGGGCAGAATTTGCCCGAGCCAAGGAACAAGCGAGGATTAGTAATGCGGCTGCTTTGAAGGCGGCCGAAGAGTTGAAAGCCGAGAAGGCTGCACATTGCGAGAGCAAAGAGAAGATGGCCAAGATGGCCGTAGAATTAAATGACAGTGCCGACCGTTGCCGGCTCCTTGAAAAAGAAAACCGAGCGAAGGCAACGGACCTTGAGAAGGCCACGATGGCGGACAAAGACACCCGCTCTGCTATCAGAGCGAAGAAGGAGGAGCTGCGGGAAGCCGGGGATATTGCGGCTGGGAAGCCCTTCATGCTACGGAGGAAGTTCGGAGATCCACGGTATGCCCCTCTGGATCGGCTGTGGAGTTCGGCAGATGCATATATGGACTTGACGGCGAGCGCTGCCGATGCAGCCAAATACTTCCAAGGTCAAACAGATCGTGAAGTGGATAAGCTGTTCTGGTCGCAATTCAACGTTCCAGAGCGTCCGCTTCCATTGACTGATCAGCTAGCCGAATGGGCCGAACTAAATAGGTTGTCCGGACTCTCCATGAGGTCTGTCTGGATCAGCTATGGCCGGAAAAGCCAAAGCCAAACAGATATTTCAGCTTAGTGCAGCAGTTCCTTGGTGCGGTGTCGCGCATTAATGCGATGAAGAGGTCGGCGTGCATAGAAGGCTCGCGGATGGCCCTTGCCCGTGTTAAAGCATACTGGGCGGAGATGGATGCTACCACTGTTGCGGCGTAGGGTTCGGCCATAGGCTGAGTGGCTGCTGAGCACTATTTCGAGGAGGTTCTCGAGGGTGCTCGTTTGATAGAGGCCTAGTGCTCGAAGAATATTATGTTTGAGTGATATGTATTCTCATTGTAAACACAATGTTTTTATGAAATTTTATAAGGCTGTGTTTATACTTTTGCCGGAAAGTAGTATGATGCCTCATGTGCGGCCGTTTATGTATACATGTGTATAACCTGAAAGATTGCAGTCGTCGGCTTCAGCCCCCACGCATATAATGCAGAGGTGCTCGCAAAAAACACGTGTTCACACTTAACCCAACGTCTTGGTCCTATTAAGGAGGTGATAGCGTAGTGAACGAGGCAACCGTACTATAATGCTTTAACACTTTCACTTAGCCATAGGAGTTTGACAGTGGGGCTACTAGATAGCCCCTGGTGGCTCCGCACTCTCCTGATCTCGGGTTGCGTACATGCCTGGCCAGAAAATGGCCCTTCGTTAAGGCGGAGGAATTCTAACATTCCGATAGGTCATCGAGTGGTTGACCAGTCTCACGCTATATCATGACAGTCAGTTTTCGGCTTTCTCTACTGAGGTGCTCGTCCAGATGAACCAGGGCACAATCGCAGTAGTTCTCCTGGTGCTGCCTTAGCCGATAAAGCGGAATGTAAGGCACCAAAACACAGGAGCCGGGCAAACCCAACATTTGACCAAAGACAATGATTCGGAGGTGATGCATATAAGGCCAAACTCACGACGCCGAACACTCCCTAAGGTATTCGGTCTTTATGGTATAAACCAGGCCTAAATAGCGCCCTTTGTAAGAAGCACCTTGTGTCCAGGTACGTGCATTATTCTGGCGTGGCCACATGCCAAGACGTCTGCATCCTTCTCAATTGTGCTGAGAATTCGGTGGATGTGTATCAACAGGAGTCAGTAAAAAAGGTTTACGTAGGGTCTTAATCTAAAAAGAATCCTTGGAGCGGGTCCCTGCTGCACGTCTGCGCCTGTGTCTCCGTTGTGCCGTATCCTGGACGGGTGTAGCATGATGGTCATCTGTAAAAGAGAGGAACTTAGGTGAAAAAGTTGTCGTGCAAAAAGGTGTTTTTTTAAAGAAACCATGTATAACTAGATATGAGTAGAAATTGCCACTTGTCTGCGCGTGTTGAGCCCCTTGTATTTGTAATAGGGTGTGGCCATCAATCCGGTATATATTACATATAGCAGCGCCGGACTCTTCTAACCGTGTCCGTGGTCTTGACGACCTATTAAATGCTTTAGTTGGTGAGGCCGTTTTTAGTGTGTGGCTGCCAAGGCAGTCGCATTCTCTTCGGCGCGCAAAGATCTCTTAATACTTCCGTTCACTGTAATGATGCCACGTGGACCGGGCATCTTGAGCGTGAGGGAAGCGTAATGCGGTATTGAATTAAAGCGAGCAAAAGCTTCGCGTCCAAGTAGTGCTTGATAACCGCATTGGAACGGAGCAATGTGGAAGTTTAAATGTTCGCTACGGGAGTTATCGGGGAAGCCGAATATAACCTTTAGTAGCAGGGAGCCCGTGCAGTGAGCCCCTGGGCCTGGCGTTACTCCTTTAAAGGTAGTGCTGCTATGGCAAATTTTCGTTGGGTCTATCCCCATTTCGCGTATTTTATCCTGGTATATCAGGTTTAAACTGCTGCCACCGTCCAGCAGGACTCGTGCAAAGTCGTATCCGTCAATTATTGGGACTAATACCAGGGGAGCCCATCCTGCCCGGCGGATACTTGCTGAGTAATCACGATGGTCGAAAGTGACCGGTTGAGACGACCAGTGGCAGGGTTTCGCGGTGATAGGCCCTTGGGCATATTTATCTAGGAGGGCCGCTTTGCTTCCCTTGATCACGTGTAATACATTGACTGTTTTGACTTCTGATGGAAACTTCTTTTGTTCCCCAGTGTCTTGCTTGAGAGGCTCATCCTCATCTTCGCTTGGTGTATCCTCCCCCTTGTGTACGGCGTTGAGCTTGCCGGACTGCTTGAAGACCCAACATTCTCTGTGGGTATGATTAGCGGGTCTACCAGGGGTGCTATGGATCTGACATACCTGGTCCAGAATTTTGTTCAGGCTGGACAGTTCATCTCTGGCACCTTTAGAGGGCGGCTTTTGTTGACCTGGCCGAGAGCTTTGGAATCCGGCGTTTACCGCCGTGCTCTTCGGGCTGTCTTCTTTATTCCGACGCTTATTATTTTTGCTGCGTCGTGATTTCCCGTTTTCATCTCTAACTTCGGATGTGCTTGGGTCGCTGGTGCTACATCTGGCTAGCCAGCTGTCCTCACCCGCGCAAAAGCGGGTCATGAGGCTTGTTAATGCTGCCATTGTTCTCGGCTTTTCTTGGCCGAGTGTCTGGCAAGCCATTCGTCGCAGACGCTATGCTTAAAAGCTGCCAAGGCTTCGGCGTCCGGGCAGTCAACTATTTGGTTCTTTTTAGTAAGAAACTTGTTCCAAAGCTTTCGGGATGACTCTCCGGGCTGTTGAGTTATATGACTCGAATCGTCCGCATCCGGGGGTGGGACATAAGTCCCTTGAAAATTTGCCCGAAAAGCGTCTTTGAGCTCTTCCCAGCTTCCAATGGAGTTTTCGGGGAGGCTTTTAAGCCAGTGCCGAGCTGGCCCTTTGATCTTGAGGGGTAAGTACTTGATGGCATGGAGATCATCTCCTCGAGCCATATGGATATGGAGGATATAGTCCTCAATCCAGACCCCAGGGTCTGTTGTTCCGTCGTATGCCTTTAAGTTTATGGGTTTGAATCCCTCTAGAAATTCATGGTCCAGCACCTCATCGGTGAAACATAGGGGGTGTGCGGCACCCCTGTATCTGGGTGTACCGCGTTGTTCTGATGTTTGTTGTGTTATATCATATGGTGGGGCGCGCTTGCGTGGTCCATAGATGCATCTGGTTGCGCCGTCCTTTTGGTGCGAGCCCTCGTGTGGATCGCGTATTGGCTTGTGAGTGGCGTTGTTTGCCGCTCCTTGTTGGCCGTGACATCGTCTATCCGGCCAGGTGGCCATTTTGATTTTTGGTTGTGGGGGATCTAGGGCCTCCTCATCGAATTCGGGTAGCAACTTCCGCTTTGGGTAGCTCTTGGTGGGGCGATTACCACCATACTTCGCTACTGTGTTGAGTACTTTACTCCATTTGATTTGGAGTGTGTCCTGCACAGCCTTGAGCCTTTGCTTCTGCTTTTTCAGACTCCTCGCGGTGGGAACAAACCTTTGACGGATATTCTGCTGCTCCGGGTGCCTGTCCGGCGTTATGTCATCCGGACTATTATCTTTGACAGAATTGGTTTGTTCGGTTTGATTCCCTGTATTGTCGTGGTCCGGCAGTGGTTTGCCCTGCTCCAACGCTGGGTCTGTATGATCGATATTTGTGCCGAGGCGGGATTTGGGGCGGCGCTTATGCCGCCGCTTTGACTGTTTCTTGAGGGGACAAGCCTTCGTTGCGTCCTTCCGTTCCTCGTCATCGTCTTCTTTTGGTGTGTCCACCATGTATACGTCATATGATGAGGTGGACGTCCAGTGCCCTGTGGGTGGTGGTTCTTCTTCGCCTCCCGCATCGTCGTCCATACCGTCGATGTATTCGGAGTCGAAGTCGAGCATGTCGGTTGAGTCATCGAAAGTGGCTACCAAGTGGGTGGTGGGTGGGCCTCGAATTTCTTCGCCGTCCGCATCCCAGTCTTGCCGGACATAGTTCAGCCAGGATTCTCCTGACAAGGAGAGAGACCTTAATGATTTCAGTATGTCACCAAAGGGCGAGTGCTGAAAAATATCCGCGGAGGTGAACTCCATGATCGGCGCCCAATCGGATTCGTTAGGAACGGCCGCAGGCGGTTCGGAGTCCGTGACCGGAGAAGGATCCGGCAGTTTAACAACACGCTCTGATGCAAGGCAAGGTCGATGTTCGGCTCGATCGCCGCTGAGGGTAAGGCCTCTGTGGCGGGGTCCATCCACCCATCCGCGGAAGGCGCAACTGGCTCCGAATTGAGGGTCGGAGCGGCTGCCGGTGCGATCTCCTTAACATTGTCCGATGGGAGAGCTAAGTCATGCTCATCATGACCGCATGGTGCACAAGGCAGAGGCTCGAATCCGTCGAAGATCAAATCTCCATGGATATCGACCATGTAGTTTAAGCTTCCAAACCTGACCTGGTGGCCAGGGGCGTAACTTTCCAACTGCTCCAGATGGCCAAGCGAATTGGCCTGCAGTGCAAAGCCGCCGAGCATGAAGATCTGTCTGGGGAGAAAAGTCTCACCCTGGACTGCATCGCTATCGATGATAGTAGGAGCCATCAAGCCTAACGACGAGGACACAGAGGAACTCTCAATGAAAGCACCAATGTCGGTGTCAAAACCGGCGGATCTTGGGTAGGGGGTACCAAACTATGCGTCTAGGCCGGATGGTAACAGGAGGCAGGGGACACAATGTTTTACCCAAGTTCGGGCCCTCTTGATGGAGGTAAAACCCTACGTCCTACTTGATTAATATTGATGATATGGGTAGTACAAGAGTAGATCTACCACGAGAGCAGAGAGGCTAAACCCTAGAAGCTAGCCTATGGTATGATTGTATGTTGTGGTTGTTGTCCCCTACGGACTAAAACCTTTCGGTTTATATAGACACCGGAGAGGGTTAGGGTTACACAAGGTCGGTTACAAAGGAGGAGATATCCATATCCGTATTGCCTAGCTTGCCTTCCACGCCAAGTAGAGTTCCACCCGGACACGAGACGAAGTCTTCAATCTTGTATCTTCATAGTCTAACAATCCGGCCAATGGAGATAGTCCGGCTGTCCGGAGACCCCCTAATCCAGGACTCCCTCAACGACATTGACGGTGATGATGACGATAGCGAGTGGGAGGGCGACGACTCTGACTCCGGCTGACCGCCGCCCGCACCATCTTCATCAGGCGGTAGCACCATCATCTGCATCCGGATCGCATTCCTGGCAATGCGATTTGCCGGGGAGTTGGATGCAGGGGTGTGGATGGTGCTCCCAGGCTCCTGCAGCAGTCCTCCAGCTGGGCCCCGGCAGGCTTCCTCTCGATCTGCAGCTCCGTTAGCCCTGCCGAGCCCTGCTGGCCTTGGTGGTGGTGGTCGACAGGGTCGCCAGCTGCCGTGCTCTCCATCGAGGCATTCACCGACGCCCCCGCTTCCGTCCGGCTACCTCTCCTGGAGCCCGACAGGGGTGGGCTGTGTCGGCATCTTGGGAACGGGGGTACCCAAATTTGGCTGCCTGCGGCCCATGGTGTGGACTCGTCGATGGCCCGGTACGGCCCAGCTTCAGCATCAACAACCCAAGACCCTCGCAAGGGGGCAAGCCTTGTGGGACGGATGACACCAAGACCTCCTTGGGGGGCGGCCTCACCAGGCTGGCTCCCGAGGAGCGGAGATATCTATGCAAGGTGCACCTCTCGAGGTTCGCATGACATGAGCCATGATTAATAAGGCCAGGTGGGCGCCAGCGGGCGCAGTGTACCAGCTTCCTCTTTGGTGCTAAGGAGGAAAGCATCGGTGCGGGGTCCTGAGGAATCAAGCAAAGGTATCCATATCAGTGCAACAAGACTAAGACCACCAGGACGACAGGATGGAGGTCATTGCGGAGCCCACCACGGCGTCACCTCTAGAGGCTTTTGCAGGCAAAGACCACTTTTGTTAGGATAACTTGTACTAGTTATGCCCCTTCGAATTTGGCCGTTGTGGGATTCCTTCCCGCATATACTTGGGAAGAGGACCAAGGACATTATAAATAGGACTTAGCCACCACCATAGAGGGGGACAGATCATTCAGATCATCCTCCTGCCCACCAGCTCACTGAGCTCAACAACACCTCACCTCCTAAAGTCGTTCTACCACTGTACTAGTTCAACCTCAGCCCCTCGAGGCAATCCACCCCAAAGGTGGAGTATGGTATTACACCGCAAGGTGGCCCGAACCAGGATAAACTGCTTTGTCTTTTGTCGCTTGGGTTCGTCGAGCTAGGCCTAGGAATCATTGAGCGGGCAGACTCGGGAGGATAAGTTCTTCACACGCACCCTAGAGTTCGAACCTCTCAATGGTCTCCGAAACCCTAAATCTGACATTTGGCATGCCAGGTAGGGGTGTGTCGAAGATCTGCCACTCTGTCAGCTCCGTCTCTCCATCCACTCCATCTCTTAGCTCGGCTCCCATGGCGGGCGCTGCTCCTCCGGCTGGATCGACGGGCGTGCACGAAGACGCCGAGGGCCTCCGGGCCTTTGCCCCTGCCTTACGACGAGTGAAGTAGCCACCCAAGTTTAGGCCGGACCTGCTGCCCCGATACGACGGTGTGGCAGACCCAGCAGGCTTCCTCCAGGCATATGAGGAGGCTGTCTGGGCGGCAGGCGGTGACAACAAGGTCATGGTAAAATGGATTCCCATGGCCCTCGTGGTCGCGCCGCACGCCTAGCTTCTCAACCTACTAGGATCTTCAGTGGCCTACTAGGAAGAGTTGCGTAGCCTCCTCATTGCGCGCTTTGTGGCAACGGCGCCTCACGCTATCGCAGCACTCATGGGTGGTTCACAGGCGCCGCACTCGGACCGCCATGTCAAGCAGTTCTTTTGCCAAACGGGTGCCGCATGCGTGCAGCATGGAGCTCCTCCGGGATGGGCGGCACCTGAGGCCGACCTCACCTTCGACTCAAGGGACCATCCTGCAACCACCACAAGCGTAGGCGCTGCCGATGCGCTGCACCGCCACCGTCTACAACGTAGTTGTGACCAAGATCCTCACATGTGACATGGCCGGCTCCGCCCCACCAAGCTGTTTTCTGGGGTTGTCGACAGCTACACAGCCCCTAGGGCAGATCCGCCTCCCCGGCACCTTCGGCACCCACGACAACTACCGCACCGAGTTCATCGATTTTGACATCACCCGCATCAACCTCCCGTACAACGCCATCCCCGGGTACCCAGCCCTGGCCAAGTTCATGGTGTCGACTCACCCTGCCTACAACCTCATGAAGATGCCAGGGAGCAGTGGAGTCTTCAACATGGACGGAGACACCAAGGAGGCACTGGCGGCTCTCAAACTGGCCTTCAGGGCCGCGACTGCCGCTCGGCCAGAAGAGGGAGGGGCCTCTGAGGTCCCGAGGGCTGCGCCGGCAAAAAAGAAGCATTTGTTCTCTCAAGATCGGGCAGAGACGAAGCAGGTGTCGGTTGACGAGAATGGGGCATCAGGAGCCACTTTCACCATAGGTCCCAACCTTGCCCAGACAAAGAAAAGGCGCGCGAACAAGGAGGTGTTCGCATGGGAGCCCAAGGACCTGGTTGAAGTCCCAAGGGGGGGATCGAGCATCACCTGATGGTGTACTCCAATGGGCTCCCGGTGAAGCAGAGGGCGCGGGGGCAGTCCATAGAGAACTAGTCGTTCATCGTCCAAGAAACTCGCAAGCTGCAAGATGCCAGTGTCATTCGAGAGGTGCGGTAACCAGAATGCTTGGCAAACCTGGTCATCGTCCCCAAGAAAAGCGGGAAGGAACGCATGTGCGTCAATTTCACCAACCTCAACAAGGCTTGCCCCCAAGACCCCTTTCCGCTACCGCGCATCGACCAGATTGTCGACTCCACCGCCGAGTCCGACTAGTTGTACTAAATGGACACATTCTCAGGGTATCACCAAATCAAGATGGGGGTGCAAGATGTCGAGAAGACGACCTTCCTGACCCTGTGCGGGGTGTACTGCAACACCAGCATGCCTTTTGGGCTGCGTAACACCGGTGCAACCTTGCAGTGGCTGATGCACATTGCTCTGGGCCAACAACTCGGGAGGAACTCTGAGGCCTATGTCGACGACATAGCGGTAAAGTCTCGAGAGGCAAGGACCCTCATCGAGGACCTAGAAGAGATGCTCACCAGCCTACACAAGGTGGACCTGCGGCTCAACCCGAAGAAATGTGTGTTTGGCGTCCCCTCCGGCAAGCTATTGGGCTTCCTGGTGTCACACAGGGGAATCGAGGCAAACCTGGAGAAGGCCAAGGCAATAGAAAGGATGAGTCCACCAGAAACTCTTAAGGAAATGCAAAAGCTGGTGGGCTGTGTGACCTCGCTAGGGTGCTTCTTCTCCAAGCTGGGGGAGCGTTCTCTCCCAATCTTCAAGCTAATGAAGAAGAAGGGCCCATTCAAGTGGACTCCGGAGGCTGACACAACATTCCAAGACCTCGAGAGACCTCACCAGCCCACCAGTGATGTTGGCGTCGCATCCTCTCAAGCCCCTAGTGCTTTACCTGGCTGCCATGCCTCACTTAGCCAGTGCAGCACTGGAGGCCGTCCGGGAGGAGCGCCAGGCCAAGGGCCTGCCACACGACGCCATGCACTCGGTCGAGACGATGCAGCCCCAAGACGCCGTCCCTGAAGCCTCGGCGACACCAACAGATGACCAGATTCCACAAGACGACGCTCACGATGCCCCAGTTGCCCCAATAAGCGACCAAGCTCCTGAGGTCCCGCAGCCTCAGGAGGTTTCAGACTCCGTCAACACTTCCGCTCTCCTCGAGCACCCAGTGTACTTCGTCAATACGGTACTGCGGGACGCACGGGCAGGCTACCCCATGCCAGAGAAGCTCTTGCTCGCGCTTCTCGTCGCCTCGCGCAAGCTGCGCCACTACTTCCAAGGCCGCCCCATCAAGGCCGTCTCGGCTTACCAATAGATAGGGTGCTCCAGAGCCCCAATGATGCGGGTAGGGCGCTTGAGGGAATCCTGGATTAGGGGGTCTCCGGACAGCCGGACTATATCCTTTGGCCGGACTGTTGGACTATGAAGATACAAGATTGAAGACTTCGTCCCGTGTCCAGATGGGTCTCTCCTTGGCGTTGAAGGCAAGCTTGGTAATACGGATATGTAGATCTCCTCCCTTGTAACCGACTTTGTGTAACCCTAGGCCCCTCTGGTGTTTATATAAACCGGAGGGTTTAGTTCGTAGGACAGCAACAATCATACCGGAGGCTAGCTTCTAGGGTTTAGCCTCAACGATCTCACGGTAGATCAACTCTTGTAATACTCATATCATCAATATCAATCAAGCAGGACGTAGGGTATTACCTCCAACAAGAGGGCCCGAACCTTGGTAAACATCGTGTCCCCTGCCTCCTGTTACCATCCGCCTTAGACACACAGTTCAGGACCCCCTACCCGAGATCTTCCGGTTTTGACACAAACATTGGTGCTTTCATTGAGAGTTCCACTGTGCCATCACAGTAAGGCTTGATGGCTCCTTCGATCATCGGTAATGATGCAGTCCAGGGCAAAGTTTTCCTCCCCGGACAGATCTTTATATTCGGCGGCTTTGCACTGTGGGCCAACTCGCTTGGCCATCTGGAGTAGATCAAGAGCTACGCCCCTGGCCGTCAGGTCAGGTTTGGAAACCTAAAACTACACTGCCGACATCCGTGGAGACTTGATCTTCGACAGATTCGAGCCCGTGTCAGGTGCGCCGCACAATCACGATGAGTATGACGTAACTCTGCCGTCGGACAGTGTTCGAGAGATCGCATCTGCCACTACTCCGGCCCTTAATCCGGAGCAAATTGCGCCATCCCAGGACGGGGGAATAGACCCCGCCATGGAGGCCGCACTCTCAGTGATGATAGAGCCAGATACTGACTTCACCCTTTACGAGAGCCGTGTTGCTGAACCACTAGATTCGTCTCCAGCCACGGACTCCAAACCGCCTGCGTCCCTGCCTATCGAATCCAATTGGGCATCGATCATGGAGTTTACCTCCGTGGATATCTTTCAGCACTCGCCTTTCGGTGACATGCTAAATTCATTAAGGTCCCTCTCTTTGTCAGGAGAACATTAGCCAAACTATATCCGGCTACGATGGGATGCGGACGACGAAGAAATTATCTCCCCACCCACCACCCACTTAGTAGCCACTGTCGACGATTTAACCGACATGCTCGACTTCGACTCCGAAGACATCGACGGTATGGACGATGACGCCGGAGACGAACAGGAACCACCACCCACAGGGCACTGGACCGCCACCTCATCATATGATATATACATGGTGGACACCCCCAAAGAAGACAATGGCGATGATACAACGGAGGATGACCCCTCCAAGAAGCAACCCAAACGCCGACGTCAGCGGCGCCTCTCTAAGTCCCACCATAGCAAAAGTAGTGATACCGGCACAAGAGACAACAACACTTTGGATAGTACCGAAGACGACAATAATCCCCTCCAGCACAATTTAGAGCAGCAGATGGGCAGAAGATGGAGAATCGGAGGAGGAAAATTACATGCCTCTCTCCGAAGACGAGGTGAGCCTCAGCGACGAAGAATTTATCGTGCCTGAGAATCCCGTCGAGCAGGAGCGCTTCAAGCGTCGGCTTATGGCCACAGCAAATAGCTTGTAGAAAAAGCAACAACAGCTTCAAGCTGATCAAGATCTGCTAGCAGACAGATGGACCGAAGTCCTTGCGGCCGAGGAATATGAACTCAAGCGCCCCTCCAAGAATTACCCAAAACACAGGTTGCTACCCCACCTCGAGGAGGAAGCATTGAAACCTACATCACAAGTGTACGATGCGGCTGACCGGCCACCTCGTGGCCGAGCTGGAGAGGCGTTTCGGCCTGAAGTTCAGCCTGCACCCTGCCGCCACTCAAACAAAAATACCAAGCCCGGGGCAACACACGGTACCTGCGAGACATATTGGAAAACAAGGCAAAACATACAAGATCGATCTACAGATCACGGGGGCGCGCACCAATACGCGACAATGATCGTCATGCCAGATACACTAAAAGCAAATCTGGCCGAGCCGGACAGGGCAGACAAGACTCGTATGAACCGCGTCGCGATATAGCCCGGCATAGAGGTGCCGCACACCCCTTATGCTTCACTGATGAAGTAATGGATCACGAATTCCTAGAAGTGTTTAAACCTATAAACATCGAATCATACGATGGTACTACTAACCCCGCGGTATGGATAGAAGACTTCTTCCTCCACATTCATATGTCCCGCGGGGATGACCTACATGCCATCAAGTATCTCCCGCTCAAACTCAAAGGGCCGGCTCGGCATTAGCTCAATAGCTTGTTGGCAAACTCCATAAGAAGTTGGGAGAACCTGGCAGAGGCATTCCTGGACAATTTCCAGGGCACTTATGTGCGACCGCCAGACGCTGACGATTTAAGTCATATAACTCAGCAGCCAGGGGAATCAGCCAGGAAATTCTGGACCTGGTTCCTAATCAAGAAGAACCAAATTATCAATTGTCCGGATGCAGAGGCCTTAGCGTCATTTAAGCATAATATCCATGACGAATGGCTCGCCCGGCACATCGGCCAAGAGAAGCCAAAATCCATGGCAGCCCTAACGACATTTATGACCTGCTTTTGTGCGGGCGAAGATAGCTGGTTGGCTCGTAGTACCAATACAGCAAGCAAACCTGGCATATCACAAGCCAGGGATAGCAACGACAAACCACGACGCAACAAACACAAGCGCTGCAAATATGGTGAAAACGCCAAAAATATGGCAGTTAATGCCGGGTTCAGGGGCTCAAAGTCCGGTCAGCGGAAAGGGCCGCCCAAACATACAAATCCGGGTCCATCCAGTCTGGACCACATACTCGCTCGCCAATGCCAAATTCATGGCACCCCAGAAACGCCAGCCACCTATACCAACAAAGAATGCTGGGTCTTCAAACAAGCCGGCAAGGCAGGCGCCAGAAACGAAGAGGGGTCTCAAAGCGACGATAGCGACGAAGGGCACAGATCGCTGAACACAAGAGGGCAAAAGAAATCCCCCCACCATATTCAATCGGTGAATGTGGTAAATACCACCCAAATTGCCCACTTGGACCAGATATGCACCCTTAGGGACGGCGGCTCAACGGAACTCGCCGTTCCACAATATAATCTAGGGCCGGTCACCTTCAACCGCAAGGATCGTCCGGTTAACACCAATCAGGGCAATCCAGCCAATCGACCCAATAGTAGACGGGTTCCACCTCACTCGAGTCCTTATGGACGGAGGTAGCAGTTTAAATCTGCTTTACCAGGACACAGTGCGCAAGATGGGCATCGATCATTCAGCGATCAAGCCCACTAAAGCCACTTTTAGAGGCATCATACCAGGTATGGAGGTTAGCTATACAGGCTCCATTTCCCTCGAGGTAATCTTCGGATCACCAGAAAATTACCGTATCGAAGAGTTAATCTACGAAATCGCCCCTTGCCGCAGTGACTATCAAGCACTGCTCAGGCGAACCGCGTTCGCTCGATTGAACGTGGTGCCACATTATGCCTACCGTAAGCTCAAAATGCCCGGTCCATGCGGCGTCATCACGGTTCATGGCAAGGCCGAACGTTCCTTCAGCACCAACAAATACATCACTGCCTTAGCAGCAGGAACAATGAGCAGCACCTTGCAGCCGAACCTCGAGTCGACACCATCAAGGGGCTCCGAACTACTCCGCGGAAGGATACCCCGGCTCGTCCAGAGGTCAACTAAACACTCCGTCAAAGGCCATGACAGGCCGAACTCTGCAGTTCAACCGCCCTACGGCACGCAAACATTTCTTATATTTCCTTTGCAGGTTCACCTTCGCACTGACCAGGACGGACTCCACAGAGGCAGCTCAAACACGTCAGGGGATCCTTAGACATTCCCCGCAGCGAATGTTCGGCTACAATACGGATCCGTACTGAACCTCTTCCCCCTGGTCACAGCATGTTCTGCTATTACAACTACTTTTTATCACATTACTTGCACCCATACGCATAGACGTATTATTCAAATACAACATGTGGATTTATATGACGTTTACCTGCTGGTTATTTCTTATCAAAATCATTTCGTCAAATGGCATCCACACACAGTGATATTCCTTAAATATGCCAGGGGCTTCGTTTCCCCGTAACATGGCAATAAAAGTCCGAACACCTTCATGGAAGTTCGACACCCCGAACTTATAACATTATATGCATCAGCTCCGAATCATGTCTTGGGTCAATAGTTGGGTTTGCCCGGCTCCCATGTTTTGGTACCTTACGTTCCGCTATATCGGCTAAGGTAGCACTGGGAGAACAACTGCGATTGTGCCTCGGTTCTTCCGGATGAGCACCTCAGTAGAGAAAGCCGAAAACTGACTGTCATGATACGGCGAGAGCTGGTCAGCTGTTCGAGTGGTCACAAACTCTTTAAGGATTTCTCCCGCATAATGCCATCACCAATGCAGCGTGTGATGGATCGGCGTTTTCTCCGATCAGGCGCTTATAGAGCCCCTAGTACGGTCTTCTGAACACAAGGGGCTGGCCAACCATACTAAAGCTCCTATGGCTAAGTGAGAGTGATAAAGCCCTATAGTCCGATTGCCTGGTTTGTTGTTCTGAGCACCTCCTTTGGAGGACCCAAAACTGGGATAAATAGTGCTCAGGTTTATCCCGAACACACCCGTACTTCTTACGTGGGGGCAGAAGCCGATGACTGGCCAACTCTCAGTCTTAACATAAAAATGGCTGCACAGGAGGGTAAACTTTTATATAACAGGCGACATATAAACGACCTTGTTCAAACATTACAAAGGACAACATGATCGGCATTTCATGGAAATACAATGTCCTTGGTGCATAGCTCCGCTGCAAGGTAGGATCCTTTCAGGACACTCTTATAATATATTCGGGCTTGCGGTGCTCCTTCCCCTCTGGTGGTCCCTCGGTCACTAGCTTTTCGGCATCCATCTTCCCCAGTGCACCTTCGCGAGGGCAAAGGCCATTCGCGCTCCTTCTATACAGACCGATCGCTTGATGGCGTCAAGTCGAGGGCAAGTGCTTACAAGTCGCCTCACGAGCCCGAAGTAGCTGCATGGAATCGGCTCGGCAGGCCATAGCCGGATAACCATATCTTTCATGGCTAGTTCCGCCACCTTATGCAGTTCGATCAGCTGTTTCAGTTGATCGGCAAAAGGCACCGGATAATTCGGCGCCAAATACTGCAACCAAAAAAGCATATTGGCGGTGTTCCTTCCTTCGGCTCGGTAGAATTGAGCGGCATCCGATATGCTGTGAGGTAGCTCGGCAAATACACCTGAGAAGTCTGGATTCACAATCAGAAACATAGTTTTCCCTTCAAATACTTGCTTTACATGGGAAAAGCCTTAACCGCCGCGATCTTCCTCGTCTCCTGGATCCCCTGCAAGGCGCTTTGGGTTTCCTCTCGGGCGTCGCTAGTGGCTTGACGCGCCTTGGTGAGTTCGGACTCTTTCTCCGTTAAACTCTGCTCCAAGGTCTCGCATTTACTTACGGCCTCTTGCAGCTCCTGCTCAGCTTTAATAACTCTGGCCTCGTGTTTCTCACAAAGTCTCTGCTCCGTGGCCGCCTTTTCCTCATCCTCGGCAACGGACCTTTTGAGGCCCTCGACTTCGGTCATAACCCCTAGCACAAATTATGTGGCTTATTTCATACTGAACATTTATTTCACAATACATGCGCACAACGCTTGTGCATACCTTGCTTATCCCTCAACTGCATTTTCAATTGGCAAATTTCTTCTATGGCCCGCTCCAGACTTTGATTCAGCCCGGAGATCTCCGCAGTACGAGAGGCAGCAGCCACTATAGGTATCTGCTTGCAACAAAAGAGAATTCAATATCATTCAATGGGTCTTCCTATGATCAGCAATGCGATCCCCTGTCTGATTCTTTCTTTCACCGAACAGTGTATCAGGGGCTACTATCTATACTATGACACTCTTCGACAACTTATAAAACATACCTCAAAGCCTCTTATAAGGCTGATACAGTGTGGGGACCCCGACTCATAAGTCGTGATCACTGAATGCACGTGTACAGTGATCCCAGAGATAAATGCTCATTGAACACATAGTAGCTGAATAACAAGAGTCTTACATCAATACATACCATATTACATAAATTATGACCATTATGGCCAAGTCTTGAGTATAACATCGCAACGGAATTCTTCGTCGATAACTTGGACCCATGCCATCTACCTTAACCCTACAGGAATTCTGACTGGGAAGCGTCCTAGCTCGCACGATCGTCACCAAAGAACTCTTCAATGTATCTTGTCTTTCATGCCTGGCCAATAAAATAACCAGTGGCAAGCCAATGAGTACTTTGAATGTACTCGCAAGCAACCCATGTTTTGGTTCAAGATACAACAATCCATGATATAGGTAAATTTTTGCAGAAAGCTAGTTTTGAGTGCAATGACATGTTCAACAGCTTGTAAGACGTGCATCAGGAGAATTCAAGTAACCATGAGGACAGGTTATAGATATCAACATAAATAGAGTGGGCATCAACCCAACTCAATCCTGTCAAGTCCTTTGACTTGACCCAAGTAGTCCTTCCCACTTATCCAAACACACACATTGGTTTGTAAACATGTGGACGTAACCCAAGAGCGGTTACCCAACTGTCCTTGACCGTGAACATGGCTATTCAAATAGTTTTACACTCTGCAGAGGTTGCACACTTTACCCACAAGATCCGGGGAACTTCCGTGTCATCCATGACCCACGGTACCTCAAGTACCCGGGGTAAGCACCCGATCACTATCTTTCCCTAGACGACACAAACATGGAGTCCACTCGTTGTTCCGTATCCTCACGATGTACATCATACAAGACTCACTCAAGATCGTAACATCCGAGAGGGGACACAACGGTGTATCCGGTGCCCTGTGAAAACAGTCACGGCCGCCCTACCTGGCACGACCCCGTCCCAAGAGAGCGCACCAACAACTCTCCCGTCACTAGTAATGCGGGCTCCAAGCTAGTATCGGCCTAGTAAGGTTGGAATAACGGTCGCAACTTAAACCAATCCGTTTTTAAAAACAACACACACACGTGCCTCGGTACACCACTTCGTCATCAAGTGGTTACCCAACTCATCATCTCCCCCGGGCATAAGTGGCACCCGATGGGGGTTTTCGAAAAGTCTTTTGAAAATACTTTGTCTCCATCACCATGCATATTCCCGTCCCTTTTTCCGTAGCATCTACTTTAGCATCCTATCTACTCCCACCGGCATAACCCTCATAGGATGGTAGGGTCATGCACAATGCAAGTATCAACAAGGAAGTAACGGAGGCAACCCATCAAAGTGGTTACCACCTCATCATGATTCCGTTGCAACAACAATATGGTGTTATATGACATGCATAAAATGGGTTTCATAGACATGGTCAAAGGGCTGCTTGCCTGGTTCATCAGAGTCTTGAGATCTTCAAATATCTATGGTCCAACTCCGAGCATTTCGTCTACTTCATCAACTATCATCGAAAGCAACCATAATAAGCAACATAACAAGGCAGGAAATAAAAGTGCTCTAAAAATATTAATTTGACTTTTCTAGGACATCTGTGGTGATATGAAAAATAACCAGAGTGGTTTCATTGGAATTGGGTCAGTGGATATTTCTAAACATTTTGATATGATGGAATCAAGGGGTTTATAGGTTTGCAAGAAGTGTATAGAAATATTTTTTTGAAAAATGAGCAACGGCACCCATTTAACAAACCATGATTTTAGAAGCATCTAGGAGTTGGTTTCACTGGATTTGGAGTTCAAATGAATATTCTATGGATTTGCAAAGTTGACAAACATGAAGAAATGGCTCATTATTTTGTGGGGTACAGAAAGTATTAAGAAAAATGTTCATGACCTAAGTTATAAACTCAGGAGCATGTAGAAATTTGAATCATGGCATTTGGATCAAATTTGAGACCTCTGTGATTTTCTAAAGTTTATCACAGAAATGGAAAATGGGATTTTATTTAATTTGTGTGAGGAAAATTGTTCTAGAAAAATGTGCATGCTACACCAACAGGTAGATCATGATTTATGGATTCACCAGAAATTTGAATCATTCAATTTGGAGTTAATATGAATATTTGGGAGATTTTACAAATTTCTGGAAAAAGGAAAAGACAAAGGAAGTGGGGGTTATACCTATACCGCGCACCGAGCGCAGCATAGCGCCGCAGCGCACTGGGCCGGCCCAGCGGCTTGGCCACGCAGACGACAAGGCGACGCCAAAGGCGCCCTCGCGGGGTACGCTTCCGCGCGGGGGGAAGCGGATCCGCTGGAGCCGTATCCACTTAAACGGACGGGCCCGCCTGCTGGGTCGCTGTCGCGCGGGCCCCACCGGCAGGTCGTCTTCCACCTCCCGCGCGCGCTCTGGACGCGAGGAGCAGCAGCTCCCGCCGGCGATTGCCGGGGCTACAGAGCGCCCCCGGCGATGTTCTGCCCACCGGCGTGACCAACGCAGAGAGGCGCTTCCAGCCACTGGTCGCACGCATGCCGGGGAGGACCTGGTCAAGGAGAGCGCCGTCCGTGGTGGACGTGGCCGACGGCGATGGCGGGCATGGCGCTCCGGCCATCGGGAGGAGTAACCCAGAGTGCGGGGGAGCTCCGCGGGGCAGTAGAGATGCGAGCTAACCCATAGGTGGGGAGGAGGGGGCCCGAACGACGAGAATTTAGGTGGTGTTCGGCGGCTCGGCTCTGGCCATGGACGAGGTTGGAGGGCACGGGAGGAGGTGCGGATTGGTCCAGGGGATGCACAAGAGGGAGAGAGGGCCAAAGGAGTAGAGAGGGGGCTCGGGGGCGGCCTTAAAAAGCCGTCCTGTGGCTCACCGTGGGCGCGGCACACGGGTGGCCGCGGCAACGGCTCGGGAGGCCAGGAGAGAGGGTGAGGGGCTGTCTACGGCATTTGTAGAGTTGAGTGGGGCGCCAGGAAGAGAGAGGAGGAGCAGGGCAAGGCTCTGGTGCTCGCGCATGCGAGGCCATGCATTGGCCGAGCCGGGCGGCTCTCGGCACGCGCCGCAGGAGGTGAGAGAGAGGGAGAGACGAGGGGGCCTGCACGGTGGGGTGTTGCGGACGTCGAGGCACCTCGACTGGCGCGAGGGGGAGGCCTGAGGCGGTCGGGGGACGCGGCGTCAACGGTCGAACGCCCTGCCAGGCGCTCCAGAGCATGCAAATGGCCGGCGTCCGCGGCTTTTCGCGCGCACCCGCGTGTCCACTTGTGCCTGGCGTCTGCAGGAAGAATAAACAAGAGGGAGGGAGGCTTTGGATGCTCTGTAACTTGCCAGGAGTGGGAGAGACATGAGAAAGGGAGGGAATAGTGGCTGTCCAGAGAAGAAAAATGGGGTTCTACCCCCCTTAATCATGGCTCCTCGGGCAGGGAAAGATGCAGGGGGTTAGAGGAGGATCAGATGAGGCTGTGGGAAAAAGTTGAGATCATGGAGATTTGTGGAAATGTACAAAACATGCATTTTAAGTTTCTGCCAGAAGGTGTTCGATGTATGTTTGGGCAAGCAAATGGACTTCCCTTGTCATGAGGCTTGACAGGGTCAAATGGCATGACAAAATAAGAGGTTCCACCAAGATTGAGTTCATTTGGGCAAAGTTGCCAATGCAACTTTTGTAAACCCTAGAAATCAACAGAAATGGACTTTCCAAGATTTACTTATGCAAATAAATTCTCCTTAATGCACCACTTGGTGTAGTGTCATCATTTGAGGATTTGAACATGTCCACAAAAATTCAGATCAAAAGGACACACTTGGCAATGTAGAGTTGTTCAAACTTGGATCTGGACAGAGAGGGTTTTGGGGCACTTTTATGAACCAAAGTTATTTTGGTTGATATGAAACTATGCAAGATCATCACATTATGAATATGTGACTTGCTAGTAGTTTCCTGGATTTATTTGAAAATATTTCTTATAGAAATATTTCAAATATTTGAAATGAGCTGAAATAGTTCTGGAGGGTTTTGTCCAATATTTTGATCATGACCATGTGTTGAAACTCATATATATGGACAATATATGTCCACTAAGCTTTCCTGATTTTTCTCAAATATTTTTGAAGCTTTAAAATAATTTTAACCTATTAAAGACCATTTCTGTACTAAAGAAAAAGCCTTTAAATAAAATAGGAAAATAACTTTTAAAATTATATTTTTGTGGTTTCTGGGTGTCCTATATCTAATAGGAGTGAAATATATTTTTGGAAAGATTTTTACTGCCCTGAATTAAGTACTTGCAGTACAAACCTCAATTCATGGGAAAACTAATTTTTGAAAATACTATTTGGACAAATTATTTTTTTAAGAAATTATTTTTATGTCCTATACACATGGCATGATCATTGGTTCGAGGGTTTGGAGCAAGGAGATTAAGTATAGGAGTTGGAGGATTTATTTGATTTTTAGAGCACTTGCAAACAACAGACAAAATCCAATCAAGGCAAGGTCCAAAATACTCAAAAGTTTTTGTTAAACCACATTTTATCATGATTTATTAGCTTAAGTGTTGTGGCATGAAATCAGGGTGTGACAGACCTACCCCCCTTACAAGAATCTCGTCCTCGGGATTCCCAGACTAGGCACGGAAAGGGATACAGAAACTTGGATCTGGGGTAGTCTTCAAATCCTCATGTTGCTTCTGCTTCCGTGTAGTGCTCCATTGTATCCTTGGAGTGCTTGAGGGTGTGGCTTCGCGTATGACGTTCTTCTTGATCCAACTTGCTAATGGGTGGCTCGCGGTAGGTTAGATTGGCTTGGGGGTCGATGGCTCGGTGATCGATGTCCTTGTAGAGGTCAGGCTAGTTAGGTGGTCGGAAATGTTTCCGAAGTGGTGTCGTGTGGAAAAAAACGTTGTACCCAGTGGGTGACTCAAGTGGTAACTCTAGCTAGTAGCCGTCTATTCTTCGTGTTGTGGTGGTCTTGGAGAAGGCCGATAAATCTTGGCGTGAGCTTCCCTTTGACATGGAAATGCTTGGTTCCTTTGAGAGAAGTGGTTGGAGATACACCTGGTCTTTGACGCGGATGTTTACTTCTTGATGACGGTGGTTGGTATAGTTCTTCCTCCTTGACGTGGCGGTCTTCAAATGTTCCCTAACCAACTGAACGGTTCTTCTTCCGTCTTCGGGTAGGCAAATATGTCATCAAATAAAGATGACACCCAACTTGTCCATGTACTCTATGATCACTTTGTTCACGAGGTACATAAAGTAGGCTGGGGTACTGGTGGTGGTCATGATCGAGTGTTGGCCAAGGTCTTCTCGACCTTGATTCAAGGCCCAAGGTCAGGACCCAACCATGTTGTGGCTTGGTAGGGCTTAAGGGTTTCAAGGATTCTAGTGTGTGGGTGAACGTTTATTATCTTATCCTTAAGCACGGTTTCTGAGATGCCAATAGTCTATCTAGTCCTTCAAATAAATAACCTTATACCACCAAAAGCATCATCTCGTATAGGCCAAATCCAATCATCACTCCTGTGATCCATATGCTCGTGACTCCCGAGGGGAGGTCTAACAAAATCATATATGTCTACGATCCCCAAACTCATATGTATGGCTACCCCTAAAAATCCATGGGTAGAGCATATAAGCCGCTAATCTTGAACGTGACAATCGAAGTGCTCAGCCTATTCTTCCAAGGTCTAAGATAAAGCACCTCTATCCTAAGGAAACACGTCACATGCCACTCCAAAATCTTGTTTCCTTCCTATGAATCATCTCCAAATACCCGTTAACTACCATTAATCACTACATAATCTACAAATCCAGTGTCTATGGTGTTCCACATGATCTCCTAAAGTCCTATAATCCCAAAATACTTGAAAAGGCTATCTCTACTATAGTCAGTACACCAATTTCCATTATCATGGTCAAGTAAAATCCAAGGTCAAGCTTATATCAACTCTGACAATTAATCCAATCTCCTAGTTTATCGCCCATCGAGAAACATGGTATCGCGATCGAGATCATCAGTCTAAATCCAATTTACTCCGAACCATGTAGACTTACTCAGCACCTATATTCAACTAGAATCATCTGCTTAAATCCAAATCTCATGTCCAACGAGAATTCCTACATGTTTCCCTCAATTTATCATCGTAATGCCAACTATCTCCTATCAATACCCCTTGGCTAAGTCTAATCCTCATGCGTCCAAGAATTTCAGCTTGCGACCATAATTGTCCTACTAAATCCAATTTACTCAGGGGTAATGAAACTACGCTTCTCTATTGACATGATCCCACCAAGTTCATCTATCAACATGAAAGCCTTATAATCCACCAAAGAGTCTCAGATAATTCCTCAAGGTCACTGATATAAACTCATCAAGTCATTTGTCCTCTATTCCTATATCCTCAAATAGGTCTTCCCAATGGCATTGCCAGTTTTGGTGCTATCATAAGATGACAATGTCCTCGTCCACTATGTCCACTAGTTCCATAATGAACCCAGAGTGGTGCAAGGTTGCGAAGGCTTAACTAGTTCTCTTGCAATACTGCGGGTTCAGCACATGGTCAAGGATTTGAG
The DNA here is from genome assembly GCF_003073215.2 of Triticum urartu. Taxonomy (NCBI): domain Eukaryota; kingdom Viridiplantae; phylum Streptophyta; class Magnoliopsida; order Poales; family Poaceae; genus Triticum; species Triticum urartu. The sequence goes on from NC_053025.1 coordinate 299,785,693, forward strand.
ATGGGGTATCTTGTGAAGTCTCGATGGGTATAGGGATGGGTTTCTAGTCTTGAGGGGTAAACATAACTCTACGGGGTTGCACTTGGTCGAGGACGCCGTAGCAAAAGTCTTCAGTGCTAATTGGTTGCCAAAGTAGAATCCTTGGTGTATCTTGTCTTTCCAATCTTCAGTTGATGAGAGAGATGAGAGAGAAAAGTGGCATAGATGGGGATGCCTAAGGGGGTTCTATAGTGCAGGTGCAAACAAACAAGTGCCAAAAAGGGCCAAACACCAACAACAAAATAAGGCAGGTGATAAAGTCACGTACTTGTTTCCTAGGGCAAAAGTGTGACCTATATCAAAACACAACCAAATAAAAACAAGCAACACACAATCATGGTTCTATTCGAACCATCATACGGACTCGATTGGGCATAAGGGGGTACACGACTCATCCTACCCTAGGGGTTCTCAGACTCAGTAGTCGTGCTTTGCTTCGTGCCTTGTGCAGTCTTCTGGGTTTTCCTCAGGTGTTGCTAAGTCTCTTGTAGTTGTTTGATGAAACAATCCGGGTTAGGCCTGAAGATTCTTCAACAACTTCTCGCCTTTTGAAGTGATGGGGTGAAGGTGGCTCCTCGTAGTAGGCATTGACTCAGTCTTTTGTTGTCTTCTTAATCATGATGACCCCTTTTGCCTTCTAAGGCGTCGACAGTACCAGGTAGGTAATCCCTTATGCAATGATATTAACAAGGCATAGTAGAGGTCCAACATGTCGATTACGTTGATGAAGACATCAACACCAAGAGCGGGGGATGAAGAGAACCGTTTTCCTACTCACTATAGTGAGGCGGGCCAAATGGCGAGGTTCTCATCCACCGGTGGTTGCCGATACAACAACTGTAAGGACATGATTGCTCTATTAGCGATGTCTATCATGGTCTTGCATATCTTACACCCTGATCGTCATAGGACAAGGTTGCATCATCCTGGGGCAAATTCAAATGTGTCACCATCCTCTGGGTCTTCATGTCCTCATTCTTCAAAGGCGTATCTTTTGTTGGCATTGTCTTGTTGTAGTGTCGCGAATCTTGGGTTCAGAAGAGGTGGGTGAGTATTTGGCAAGGTGTACCCCTTATAGGCTATCCACGAGAATTACAAGGAATCCCGTGGTCAGGGGCTTGAGAGTGCTAGCGACCGTTTACAATAGTTTTGAAGGGAAGAGATCGATGGGGAAAGTATACATTAGTTTTTGAAAAAATGAGAAGGGAAGAGAAGTATAGATAGTTTGGAAAACCAGTAATAGTTTTAGAAATAACTTTACCCTATCTAACGACCATGCTAACTAAGGCTTCCTACAGTCAACCTGGCTCTGATACTAGCTCTATGGGGACCCCGACTCATAAGTCGTGATCACCGAATGCACGTGTACAGTGATCCCAGAGATCAATGCTCACTGAACACACAGTAGCTGAATAACAAGAGTCTTACATCCATACATACCGTCTTACATAAATTATGACCATTATGGTCAAGTCTTGAGTATAACTTTGCAGCGGAATTCTTGGTCGATAACTTGGACCCATGCCATCTGCCTTAACCCTACAGGCATTCTGACTGGGAAGCGTCCTAGCTTGCACGATCTTCACCAAAGAACTCTTCAATGTATCTTGTCTTTCATGCCTGGCCAATAAAATAACCAGTGGCAAGCCAATGAGTACTTTGAATGTACTCGCAAGCAACCCATGTTTTGGCTCAAGATACAACAATGCATGATATAGGTAAATTTTTGCAGAAAGCTAATTTTGAGTGCAATGACATGTTCAACAGCTTGTAAGACGTGCATCAGGAGAATTCAAGTAACCATGAGGACAGGTTACAGATATCAACATAAATAGAGTGGGCATCAACCCAACTCAATCCTGTCAAGTCCTTTGACTTGACCCAAGTAGTCCTTCCCACTTATCCAAACACACACACTGGTTTGTAAACATGTGGACGTAGCCCAAGAGCGGTTACCCAACTGTCCTTGACCATGGATACGGCTATTCAAATAGTTTTACACTCTGTAGAGGTTGCACACTTTACCCACAAGATCCGGGGAACTTCCGTGTCATCCACGACCCGCGGTACCTCAAGTACCCGGGGTAAGCACCCGATCACTATCTTTCCCTAGACGACACTAACATGGAGTCCACTCGTTGTTCCGTATCCTCACGATGTACATCATACGAGACTCACTCGAGATCGTAACATCCGAGAGGGGACACAACGGTGTATCCGGTGCCCTGTGAAAACAGTCATGGCCGCCCTACCTGGCACGACCCCGTCCCGGGGGAGCGCACCAACAACTCTCCCGTCACTAGTAATGTGGGCTCCAAGCTAGTATCGGCCTAGGTAATCAATAATGCCCTTTCCCATACAAGGCTACAGTGGTTGCGCATGTAAGGTTGGATTAACGGTCGGAACTTAAACCAATCCGTTTTGAAAAACAACACACACACTTGCCTCGGTACACCACTTCGTCATCAAGTGGTTACCCAACTCATCATCTCCCCCGGGCATAAGTGGCACCCTATGGGGGTTTTCGAAATGTCTTTTGAAAATACTTTGTCTCCATCACCATGCATATTCCCGTCCCTTTTTGCATAGCATCTACTTTAGCATCCTATCTACTCCCACCGGCATAACCCTCATAGGATGGTAGGGTCATGCACAATGCAAGTATCAACAAGGAAGTAATGGAGGCAACCCATCAAAGTGGTTACCACCTCATCATGATTCCGTTGCCACAACAATATGGTGTTATATGACATGCATAAAATGGGTTTCATAGACATGGTCAAAGGGCTACTTGCGTGGTTCATCAGAGTCTTGAGATCTTCAAATATCTCTGGTCCAACTCCGAGCATTTCGTCTACTTCGTCAACTATCGTCGAAAGAAACCATAATAAGCAACATAACAAGGCAGGAAATAAAAGTGCTCTAAAAATATTAATTTGACTTTTCTAGGACATCTCTGGTTATATGAAAAATAACCAGAGTGGTTTCATTGGAATTGGGTCAGTGGATATTTCTAATCATTTTGATATGATGGAATCAAGGGGTTTATGGGTTTGCAAGAAGTGTATAGAAATATATTTTTGAAAAATGAGCAAAGGCACCCATTTAACAAACCATGATTTTAGAAGCATCTAGGAGTTGGTTTCACTGGATTTGGATTTCAAATGAATATTCTATGGATTTGCAAAGTTGACAAACATGAAGAAATGGCTCATTATTTTGTGGGGTACAGAAAGTATTAAGAAAAATGTTCATGACCTAAGTTATAAACTCAGGAGCATCTAGAAATTTGAATCATGGCATTTGGATCAAATTTGAGCCCTCTGTGATTTTCTAAAGTTTATCACAGAAATGGAAAATGGGATTTTATTTAATTTGTGTGAGGAAAATTGTTCTAGAAAAATGTGCATGCTACACCAACAGGTAGATCATGATTTATGGAGTCACCAGAAATTTGAATCATTCAATTTGGAGTTAATATGAAAATTTGGGAGATTTTACAAATTTCTGGAAAAAGGAGAAGACAAAGGAAGTGGGGGGTTATACCTATACCGCGCACAGAGCGCAGCATAGCGCCGCAGCGCACTGGGCCGGCCCAGCGCCTCGGCCACGCGGACGACGCCGAAGGCGCCCTCGTGGGGTACGCTTCCGCGCGGGGGGAAGCGGATCCACTGGAGCCGTATCCACTTAAACGGACGGGCCCGCCTGCTGGGTCGCTATCGTGCGGGCCCCAGCGGCAGGTCGTCTTCCACCTCCCGCGCGTGCTCTGGAGGCGAGGAGGAGCGGGTCCCGCCGGCGATTGCCGGTGCTAAAGAGCGCCCCCGGTGACATTCTTCCCACCGGCGTGACCAGCGTAGGGAGGCGCTTCCAGCCACCGGTCGCACACATGCCGGGGAGGACCTGGTCAAGGAGAGCGCCGTCCGTGGAGGACGTGGCCGACGGTGATGGCGGGCACGGCGCTGCGTCCGTCGGGAGGACTAACCGGAGTGCGGGGGAGCTCCGTGGGGCAGTAGAGATGCGAGCTAACCCATAGGTGGGGAGGAGGGGGCCCGGACGACGAGAATTTAGGCGGTGTTCGGCGGCTCGGCTCCGGCCATGGACGAGGTTGGAGGGCACGGGAGGAGGTGCAGATTGGTCCGGGGGATGCACGGGAGGGAGAGAGGGCCAAAGGAGTAGAGAGGGGGCTCGGGGGCGGCCTTAAGTAGCCGTCCCGTGGCTCACCGTGGACGCGGCGCACGGGTGGCCACGGCAACGGCTCGGGAGGCCAGGAGAGAGGGCGAGGGGCTGTCTACGGCGTCTATGGGAGTTGAGTTGGGCGCTAGGAAGAGAGAGGAGGAGCGGGGCAAGGCTCTGGTGCTCGCGCGTGCGAGACCATGCATTGGCCGAGCCGGGCGGCTCTGGGCACGCGCCGCAGGAGGTGAGAGAGAGGGAGAGACGAGGGGGCCTGCACGGTGGCGTGTTGCGGATGTCGAGGCACCTCGACTGGCGCGAGGGGGAGGCCTGAGGCGGTCGGGGCACGCGGCGTCAACGGTCGAACGCCGTGCCAGGCGCTCCAGAGCATGCAAATGGCCGACGCTCGCGGCTTTTCGCGCGCACCCGCGCGTCCACTTGTGTATGGAGAGAGATGAGAAAGGGAGAGAGATGAGAAAGGGAGAGAAAAGTGGCTATCCAGAGAAGAAAAATGGGGTTCTACCCCCCCCCCCTTAATCATGGCTCCTCGGGTAGGGAAAGATGCAGGGGGTTAGAGGAGGACCAGATGAGCTGTGGGAAAAAGTTGAGATCATGGAGATTTGTGGAAATGTACAAAACATGCATTTTAAGTTTCTGCCAGAAGGTGTTTGATGTAGGTTTGGGCAAGCAAATGGACTTCCCTTGTCATGAGGCTTGACAGGGTCAAATAGCATGAGAAAATAAGAGGTTCCACCAAGATTGAGTTCATTTGGGCAAAGTTGCCAATGCAACTTTTGTAAACCCTAGAAATCAATAGAAATGGACTTTCCAAGATTTAATTATGCAAATCAATTCTCCTTGATGCACCACTTGGTGTAGTGTCATCATTTGACGATTTGAACATGTCCACAAAAATTCAGATCAAAAGGACACACCTGGCAATGTAGAGTTGTTCAAACTTGGATCTGGACAGAGAGGGTTTTGGGGCACTTTTGTGAAGCGAAGTTATTTTGATTGATATGAAACTTTGCAAGATCATCACATTATGAATATGTGACTTTCTAGAATTTTCCTGGATTTATTTGAAAATATTTCTTATAGAAATATTTCAAATATTTGAAATGAGCTGAAATAGTTCTGGAGGGTTTTGTCCAATATTTTGATCATGACCATGTGTTGAAACTCATATATATGGACAATATATGTCCACTGAGCTTCCCTGTTTTTTCTCAAATATTTTTGAAGCTTTAAAATAATTTTAACCTATTAAAGACCATTTTTGTCCTAAAGAAAAATCCTTTAAATAAAATAGGAAAATAACTTTTAAAATTATATTTTTGTGGTTTATGGGTGTCCTATATCTAATAGGAGTCAATATATTTTTGGAAAGATTTTTACTGCCCTGAATTAAGTACTTGCAGTACAAACCTCAATTCAGGGGTTTTTGGAAAACTAATTTTTGAAAATACTATTTGGCCAAATTATTTTTGTAAGAAATTATTTTTATGTCCTATACACATGGCATGATCATTGGTTCGAGGGTTTGGAGCAAGGAGATGAAGTATAGGAGTTGGAGGATTTATTTGATTTTTAGAGCACTTGCAAACAACAGACAAAATCCAATCAAGGCAAGGTCCAAAATATTCAAAAGTTTTTGTCAAACCACATTTTATCATGATTTATTAGCTTAAGTGTTGTGGCATGAAAATCAGGGTGTGACATATAGACTTCATTCAGTCCACTCTCAGTTGACTGAATCTTCTCAATCACCGCACCCATAAGGCCACAGTGTTCGTCAACGATGGAGGCGTCTCGTAATGCCACCAACAAAGCACCCGACACCTCTAGATGGACAGAGGTTGCCGGCGGAACAGGCATGCCCCATCCAGCCGAGGGAGCCTGCCTTCTTGATTCTGGAGCCATATAGGCCCCTAGAATCGCATCGTGTGGGGAGCTGAACTTAGGATCGCCCCCGCCGTCAGACCCCATGGGAATCTTTTCCCCCACGTGTCCGGCCCCTGCAGTTTGACCTCCAGGTGCCACCTTCATGGTTTCTTCCTTTCCTCCTTGGCCGGGGTCCTTCTGGGACGAAGCCTCGGTGTTATACACCTGGTTGGAGGAAGGGGCCTTTGGGGGCGTCCCACTCTCCATAGCATTTGAGCTCAGTAGGTCCTCTGATGAGGGTTGTTTGGTACGGGACCGCGCCGGACTACCAAAAATGTGGCTTAAGGTTAAAATACTAAGCCAAGATGAGTCTGGATGCTTAAACGTACTCGGATTTTATATACTTACGAGTTCACCAGGGGCTGGGCCCTGGGATCCCATGCCGGGCCGCTGTCGGCGGGGGCAGTGGACTCCTCCGGAAGAGAAGCCCTTCCCCTTTTGGGCAGTTCGGCCTCCAAGGGTGCGGAGGCCGTCCTCTTCCTTCTCCCCCCGCAGGGGATTCATCTTCCCCCTCGTTTTTATCCGCTTCGGAGGCGGAACGGGCATCAGAGCCTTCGGGTATTGGGTCCAAAGTGCCGCGACGACGAAGGCCGCCCCGGGTCTTTTTGGCCTCCCTTTCGGCCGTCTTCTTCAGCACCTTGTAGGGCGCCTGGACCAGCATCTTCATCAGAAGTGGGATGGCAGGGTCTTCGGGCAACGGGGCCGGACAATGGATCCGCTCGGCCTTCTTCGTCCAACTCTGGGGAGTTGAATAAACATGCGTTAAGCGCTTCCTTTGGGTCATGCGGATAAAAAAGTTTGATAAACTCACCGAACATGCAGGGCGGGACAGTTGGTACCCGCGGTCTTCGGCGGAGTCCGGCCATGATTTGCTGGACTTGAAAAGCACCTTCCAAATGTCCTCGTGCGAGGAGCCAAAGAACCTTTGCAAAGTTAGGTGCCGGGTATTGGAAATATGCCCTAGAGGCAATAATAAAATGGTTATTATTATATTTCATTGTTCCTGATAATTGTCTATTGTTCATGCTATAATTGTGTTATCCGGAAATCATAATACATGTGTGAATACATAGACCACAACACGTCCCTAGTGAGCCTCTAGTTGACTAGCTCGTTGATCAAAAGATAGTCATGGTTTCCTCACTATGGACATTGGATGTCATTGATAACGGGATCACATCATTAGGATAATGATGTGATGGACAAGACCCAATCCTAAGCTTAGCTCAAAGATCATGTAGTTCGTTCGTTGTAGCTTTTCTGAATGTCAAGTATCATTTCCTTAGACCATGAGATTGTGCAACCCCCGGATACCATAGGAGTGCCTTGGGTGTGCCAAATGCCACAACGTAACTGGGTGACTATAAAGGTACATTACAGGTATCTTCAAAAGTGTCTATTGGGTTGGCACGAATCGAGACTGGGATTTGTCACTCCATATGACGGAGAGGTATCTCTGGGCCCACTCAGTAATGCATCATCATAATGAGCTCAATGTGATCAAGTGGTTGATCACGGGATCATGCATTACGGTACGAGTAAAGTGACTTGCCGGTAACGAGACTGAACAAGGTATTGGGATACCGACGATCGAGTCTCGGGCAAGTAACGTACTGATTGACAAAGGGAATTGTATACGGATTGATTGAATCCTCGACATTGTGGTTCATCTGATGAGATCATCCTGGAGCATGTGGGAGCCAACATGGGTATCCAGATCCCGCTGTTGGTTATTGACCATAGAGTCATCTTGGTCATGTCTGCATGTCTCCCGAACCCGTAGGCTCTACACACTTAAGGTTCGGTGACGCTAGGGTTGTTAGGAAGACTTGTATGTGATTACCGAATGTTGTTCGGAGTCCCGGATGAGATCCCGGACATCACGAGGAGTTCCGGATTGGTCCGGAGGTAAAGATTTATATATGGGAAGTTGTCATACGGTCGCCGGAAAGGTTCGGGGGCATATCGGTATTGTACCGGGGCCACAGGAGGGGTTCCGGGGGTCCACCGGGAGGGGCCACCTCTTCCGGAGGGCCTTATGGGATGTATGGATAAGGGAACCAGCCCAAGTGGGCTGGGGCGCCACACCCCCTAGGGCCCATGCGCCTAGGGTTGGAGGGAAACCCTAAAGGGGGGTGCCCCCTTGCTTGGGGGGCAAGCCCCCCTCCCCTTGGCCGCCGCCCCACCCTCTAGATCTCATCTAGAGGGGGCCGGCCCCCTTCCCCCTTCCCCTATAAATAGAGGGGTGAGGGGAGGGCTGCACACAACATCCAAGGCGCAGCCCCTCCCCTCCCCAACACCTCTCCTCCTCCATAAGAGCTTGGTGAAGCCCTGCCGGAGTACTGCAGCTTCCCCACCACCACGCTGTCGTGCTGCTGTTGGAGCCCTCCTCCTCAACCTCTCCCTCCTCCTTGCTGGATCAAGGCGCGGGAGACGTCCTCGCTCCGTATGTGTGTTGAACGCGGAGGTGCCGTCCGTTCGGCGCTAGGATCTTCGGTGATTTGGATCACGGCGAGTACGACTCCATCAACCCCGTTCTCTTGAACGCTTCCGCTCGTGATCTACAAGGGTATGTAGATGCACTCCTCTCTCCCTCGTTGCTAGATGACTCCATAGATTGATCTTGGTGTTGCGTAGAAAATTTTAAAATTCTGCTACGTTCCCCAATAGTGGTATCAGAGCCAGGTTTATGCGTAGTTACTATGCACGAGTAGAACACAAAGCGGTTGTGGGCGTCGATATTGTCAATTTACTTGCCGTTACTAGTCTTATCTTGATTCGGCGGCATCGTGGGATGAAGCGGCCCGGACTGACCTTACATGTACGCTCACGTGAGACTGGTTCCACCGATTGACATGCACTAGTTGCATAAGGTGGTTGGCGGGTGTCTGTCTCTCCCACTTTAGTCGGATCGGATTCGATGAATAGGGTCCTTATGAAGGGTAAATAGAAATTGGCAATTCACGTTGTGGTTTTGGCGTAGGTAAGAAACGTTCTTGCTAGAAACCTATAGCAGCCACGTAAAAACTTGCAACAACAATTAGAGGACGTCTAACTTGTTTTTGCAGCAAGTGTTTTGTGATGTGATATGGCCAAAGGATGTGATGAATGATATATGTGATGTATGAGATGATCATGTTCTTGTAATAGGAATCACGACTTGCATGTCGATGAGTATGACAACCGGCAGGAGCAATAGGAGTTGTCTTTATTTATTTATGACATGCGTGTCAACATAAATGTCATGTAATTACTTTACTTTATTGCTAAAGCGTTAGCCATAGTAGTAGAAGTAATAGATGAGGAGACAACTTCAAGAAGACACAATGATGGAGATCATGATGATGGAGATCATGGTGTCATGCCGGTGACAACGATGATCACGGAGCCCCGAAGATGGAGATCAAAAGGAGCAAATGATATTGGCCATATCATGTCACTGTTTGATTGCATGTGATGTTTATCATGTTTTTCATCTTATTTGCTTAGAACGACAGTAGCTTAAATAAGATGATCCTTCGAAATAATTTCAAGGAAGTGTTTCCCCTAACTGTGCACCGTTGCGAAGGTTTGTTGTTTCGAAGCACCATGTGATGATCGGGTGTGATAGATTCTAACGTTCGAATACAACGGGTGTAAGCCAGATTTACACACGCAACACACTTAGGTTGACTTGACGAGCCTAGCATGTATAGACATGGCCACGGAACACAGAAGACCGAAAGGTCGAGCATGAGTCATATAGAAGATATGATCAACATGAAGATGTTCACCGAGGTTGACTAGTCCATCTCACGTGATGATCGGACATGGCCTAGTTAACTCGGATCATGTTTCACTTAGATGACTAGAGGGATGTCTATCTGAGTGGGAGTTCATTGAGTAATTTGATTAGATGAACTTAATTATCATGAACTTAGTCTAAACTCTTTACAATATGTCTTGTAGATCAAATGGCCCACGTTGTCCTCAACTTCAACGCGTTCCTAGAGAAAACCAAGCTGAAAGCCGATGGCAGCAACTATACGGACTGGGTCCGGAACCTGAGGATCATCCTCATAGCTGCCAAGAAAGATTATGTCCTAGAAGCACCGCTAGGTGACGCACCCGTCCCACAGAACCAAGACGTTATGAACGCTTGGCAGTCACGTGCTGATGATTACTCCCTCGTTCAGTGCGGCATGCTTTACAGCTTAGAACCGGGGCTCCAAAAGCATTTTGAGAGACACGGAGCATATGAGATGTTCGAAGAGCTGAAAATGGTTTTTCAAGATCATGCCCGGGTCGAGAGATATGAAGTCTCCGACAAGTTCTTCAGCTGTAAGATGGAGGAAAATAGTTCTCTCAGTGAGCACATACTCAAAATGTCTGGGTTGCATAACCGCTTGACTCAGCTGGGAGTTAATCTCCCGGATGACGCGGTCATTGACAGAATCCTTCAGACGCTTCCACCGAGCTACAAGAGCTTTGTGATGAACTTCAATATGCAGGGGATGGAAAAGACCATTCCTGAGGTATATTCAATGCTGAAATCAGCAGAGGTAGAAGTCAAAAAGGAACATCAAGTGTTGATGGTGAATAAAACCACTAAGTTCAAGAAAGGCAAGGGTAAGAAGAACTTCAAGAAGGACGGCAAGGGAGTTGCCGCGCCCGGTAAGCAAGCTGCCGGGAAGAAGCCAAAGAATGGACCCAAGCCCGAGACTGAGTGTTTTTATTGCAAGGGAAGTGGTCACTAGAAGCGGAACTGCCCAAATACTTAGCGGACAAGAAGGCCGGCATCACGAAAGGTATATGTGATATACATGTAATTGATGTGTACCTTACCAGTACTCGTAGTAGCTCCTGGGTATTTGATACCGGTGCGGTTGCTCACATTTGTAACTCAAAGCAGGAGTTGCGGAATAAGCGGAGACTGGCGAAGGACGAGGTGACGATGCGCGTCGGGAATGGTTCCAAGGTCGATGTGATCGCCGTCGGCATGCTACCTCTACATTTACCTACGGGATTAGTTTTAAACCTCAATAATTGTTATTTAGTGCCAGCTTTGAGCATGAACATTGTATCAAGATCTTGTTTAATATGAGATGGCTACTCATTTAAATCCGAGAATAATGGTTGTTCTATTTATATGAGAGATATGTTTTATGGTCATGCTCCGATGGTGAATGGTTTATTCTTGATGAATCTCGAGCGTAATGCTACACATATTCATAGTGTGAATACCAAAAGATGGAAGGTTGATAATGATAGTCCCACATACTTGTGGCACTGCCGCCTTGGTCACATAGGTGTCAAACGCATGAAGAAGCTCCATGCAGATGGACTTTTAGAGTCTCTTGATTATGAATCATTTGACACGTGCAAACCATGCCTCATGGGTAAAATGACCAAGACTCCGTTCTCAGGAACAATGGAGCAAGCAACCAACTTATTGGAAATCATACATACTGATGTGTGCGGTCCAATGAGTGTTGAGGCTCGCGGTGGCTATCGTTATGTTCTCACCCTCACTGATGACTTGAGTAGATATGGGTATGTCTACTTAATGAAACACAAGTCTGAGACCTTTGAAAAGTTCAAGGAATTTTAGAGTGAGGTTGAGAATCAACGTGACAGGAAAATCAAGTTCTTGCAATCAGATCGTGGGGGAGAATACTTGAGTCACGAATTTGGCACACACTTTAGAAAATGTGGAATAGTTTCACAACTCACGCCACCTGGAACACCTCAACGTAATGGTGTGTCCGAACCTTGTAATCGCACTCTATTGGATATGGTGCGATCTATGATGTCTCTTACCGATTTACCGCTGTCATTTTGGGGCTATGCTTTAGAGACTGCCGCATTCACTTTAAATAGGGCTCCGTCGAAATTCATTGAGACGACACCGTATGAATTATGGTTTGGGAAGAAACCTAAGCTGTCGTTTCAAAAAGTTTGGGGATGCGATGCTTATGTCAAGAAACTTCAACCTGAAAAGCTCGAACCCAAGTCGGAAAAATGCATGTTCATAGGATACCCTAAAGAAACTGTTGGGTATACCTTCTACCTCAGATCCTAAGGCAAGATCTTTGTTGCCAAGAATGGGTCCTTTCTAGAGAAAGAGTTTCTCTCGAAAGAAATAAGTTGGAGGAAGGTAGAACTTGATGAAGTATTACCTCTTGAACCGGTAAGTGGCGCAGCTCAAGAAAATGTTCCTGAGGTGCCTGCACCGACTAGAGAGGAAGTTGATGATGATGATCATGAAACTTCAGATCAAGTTGCTACTGAACTTCATAGGTCCACGAGGACACGTTCAGCACCAGACTGGTACGACAACCCTGTCTTGGAAATCATGTTGTTAGACAACGGTGAACCTTCGAACTATGAAGAAGCGATGGCGGGCCCGGATTCCGACAAATGGCTGGAAGCCATGAAATCCGAGGTAGGATCCATGTATGAAAACGAAGTGTGGACTTTGACTGACTTGCCCGATGATCGGCGAGCCATAGAAAATAAATGGATCTTTAAGAAGAAGACAGACGCGGATGGTAATGTGACCATCTATAAAGCTCGGCTTGTCGCTAAGGGTTATCGACAAGTTCAAGGGGTTGACTACGATGAGACTTTCTCACCCGTAGCGAAGCTGAAGTCCGTCCGAATCATGTTAGCAATTGTCGCATTCTATGATTATGAGTTATGGAAAATGGACGTCAAAACGGCATTCCTTAATGGTTTCCTTAAGGAAGAATTGTATATGATGCAGCCGGAAGGTTTTGTCGATCCTAAGAATGCTGACCAGGTGTGCAAGCTCCAACGCTCGATTTATGGGCTGGTGCAAGCATCTCGGAGTTGGAACATTCGTTTTGATGAGATGATCAAAGCGTTTGGGTTTATACAGACTTATGGAGAAGCCTGCATTTACAAGAAAGTGAGTGGGAGCTCTGTAGCATTTCTCATATTGTATGTGGATGACATACTGTTAATGGGAAATGATATAGAATTCTTGGAAAGCATAAAGGCCTACTTGAACAAGTGTTTTTAAATGAAGGACCTCGGAGAAGCTGCTTATATATTAGGCATCAAGATCTATAGAGATAGATCGAGACGCCTCATTGGTCTTTCACAGAGTACGTACCTTGACAAGATATTGAAGAAGTTCAAAATGGATCAGTCAAAGAAGGGGTTCTTGCCTGTATTGCAAGGTACGAGATTGAGCACGGCTCAATTCCCGACCACGGCAGAAGATAGAGAAAAGATGAGTGTCGTCCCCTATGCCTCGGCCATAGGGTCTATCATGTATGCTATGCTGTGTACCAGACCTGATGTAAGCCTTGCCGTAAGTTTGGTAGGAAGGTACCAAAGTAATCCCGGCATGGAACACTGGACAGCGGTCAAGAATATCCTGAAGTACCTGAAAAGGACTAAGGAAAGGTTTCACGTTTATGGAGGTGACGAACAGCTCGTCGTAAAGGGTTACGTCGATGATAGCTTCGACACAGATCTGGATGACTATAAGTCACAAACCGAATACATGTATATTTTGAATGGTGGGGCAGTAAGCTGGTGCAGTTGCAAGCAAAGCGTTGTGGCGGGATGTACATGTGAAGTGGAGTACATGGCAGCCTCGGAGGCAGCACAAGAAGCAGTCTGGGTGAAGGAGTTCATTACCGACCTAGGAGTCATACCCAATGTGTCGGGCCCGATGACTCTCTTCTGTGACAACACTGAAGCTATTGCCCTTGCCAAGGAGCCCAGGTTTCATAGGAAGACCAGGCATATCAAGCGTCACTTCAACTCCATTCGTGAAAGTGTTCAAAATGGAGACATAGAGATTTGTAAAGTACATACGGACCTGAATGTAGCAGATCCATTGACTAAACCTCTCCCTAGAGCAAAACATGATCAACACCAGAACTGCATGGGTGTTCGATTCATCACAATGTAACTAGAATATTGACTCTAGTGCAAGTGGGAGACTGTTGGAAATATGCCTTAGAGGCAATAATAAAATGGTTATCATTATATTTCATTGTTCATGATAATTGTCTATTGTTCATGCTATAATTGTGTTATCCGGAAATCGTAATACATGTGTGAATACATAGACCACAACATGTCCCTAGTGAGCCTCTAGTTGACTAGCTCGTTGATCAAAAGATAGTCATGGTTTCCTGACTATGGACATTGGATGTCATTGATAACGGGATCACATCATTAGCAGAATGATGTGATGGACAAGACCCAATCCTAAGCTTAGCTCAAAGATCGTGTAGTTTGTTTGCTGTAGCTTTTCTGAATGTCAAGTATCATTTCCTTAGACAATGAGATTGTGCAACCCCCGGATACCGTAGGAGTGCCTTGGGTGTGCCAAACGTCACAACGTAACTGGGTGACTATAAAGGTACATTACAGGTATCTCCGAAAGTGTCTCTTGGGTTGGCACGAATCGAGACTAGGATTTGTCACTCCATATGACGGAGAGGTATCTCTGGGCCCACTCAGTAATGCATCATCATAATGAGCTCAATGTGATCATGTGGTTGACCACGGGATCATGCATTACGGTACGAGTAAAGTGACTTGCCGGTAACGAGACTGAACAAGGTATTGGGATACCGACGATCGAGTCTCGGGCAAGTAATGTACCGATTGACAAAGGGAATTGTATACGGATTGATTGAATGCTCGACATCGTGGTTCATCCGATGAGATCATCGTGGAGCATGTGGGAGCCAACATGGGTATCCAGATCCCGCTGTTGGTTATTGACCGGAGAGTCATCTCGGTCATGTCTGCATGTCTCCCGAACCCGTAGGGTCTACACACTTAAGGTTCGGTGACGCTAGGGTTGTTAGGAAGACTTGAATGTGATTACCAAATGTTGTTTGGAGTCTCGGATGAGATCCCGGACGTCATGAGGAGTTGCGGATTGGTCCGAAGGTAAAGATTTATACATGGGAAGTTGTCATACGGTCGCCGGAAAGGTTCGGGGGCATATCGGTATTGTACCGGGGCCACCGGAGGGGTTCCGGGGGTCCACCGGGAGGGGCCACCTCTTCCGTAGGGTCTTATGGGCTGTATGGATAAGGGAACCAGCCCAAGTGGGCTGGGGCGCCACACCCCCCTAGGGCCCATGCGCCTAGGGTTGGGGGGAAACCCTAAGGGGGGGCGTCCCCTTGCATGGGGGGCTAGCCCCCCTCCCCTTGGCCGCCCCCCCCCTCTAGATCTCATCTAGAGGGGGCCGGACCCCTTCCCCCTTCCCCTATAAATAGAGGCGCAGGCCCTCCCCTCCCAAACACCTCTCTTCCTCCATAAGCGCTTGGCGAAGCCCTGCCGGAGTACTGCAGCTTCACCACCACCACACTGTCGTGCTGCTGTTGGAGCCCTCTTCCTCAACCTCTCCATCCTCCTTGCTGGATCAAGGCGCGAGAGACGTCCTCGCTCCGTACGTGTGTTGAACGCGGAGGTGCCGTCCGTTCGGCGCTAGGATCTTCGGTGATTTGGATCACGACGAGTACGACTCCATCAACCCCGTTCTCTTAAACTCTTCCGCTCGTGATCTACAAGGGTATGTAGGTGCACTCCTCTCTCCCTCGTTGCTAGATGACTCCATAGATTGATCTTGGCGTTACGTAGAAAATATTAAAATTCTGCTACGTTCCCCAACACATGGCTGGGTCGAAATCCCATAGATTGCAAGTCCGGTGTTGATAAGGCAGTATCTGGCGGACTAACATCACCTGGACTACGTTGGCAAGTACAATGTTCTTATCTCCCATATCTTTAACGTGCGTCTGAAGCACCGACAGTTCGTCAGACGAGGACCAGTCCAGGCCTTTCTTGACCCAAGATGTAAGCCGCAGAGGGGCGCCGGATTGAAACTCGGGAGAGGCGGCCCATTCCTTGGCGCACGGCTCAGTGATGTAAAACCACTGCTGTTGCCACTCCTTGACAGAATCATTAAAGGTTCCCATTGGCCATACGATGTTGGGCATCTTGCTCACCATAGCGCCCCTGCACTCAGCATGCTCGTCGCCCACCACCTTGGGCTTCACATTAAAAACCGTCAGCCATAAACCGAAGTGCGGCATAATACGGAGAAAAGCCTCGCACACGACAATGAATGTCGATATGTTGAGGAAGGAATTAGGGGACAGGTCGTGAAGATCTATCCCATAATAATACATGATGCCACAGATGAACGGGTGGAGGGGAAACCCTAGCCTGCGGACAAAGTGAGGGAGCAATATAACCCTCTCATGGGGTTCCGGAGTAGGGACGATCTGTCCCGCCGTCGGGAGACGTTAGCTGATTTTCTTGACCAGATACCCGGCCTCTCGAAGCTTTTTTATATCCTTCTCTCGGATGGTAGAGGCCATCCATTTGCCTCCTGCTCCAGATTCGGACATCTTTGGAAGACCTTTTGTGGGTAGAGAAGGTGAACACTTGGGCACTTGAGCCTGAGCAGAATGGAATGAATCAGGAAGAGGGCGTGGGTGAAAAGAGTGAATCCTAATCCCTTTATAAGGGCGGAAGAGGCGATGCGCCTCCGCACTCGCCTGGTAAAACCTCTTATTCCCCAAGCGCCGTAATTGATGGCGCGGTTGGGTTACCCGCATCCGTATTAATGAGAATCCCGTGATAAGGGGACACGATCTCTGCTTCGACAAAACGTGCCAAGGAAACCAACTCACGATGTGTCTAGTAGCTGGTTGAGAAAAACGGTTCGAATAAATGACCGGGCCATGGCGTGATGTCATGCTGTCAAACGTGTCAGCAGATTAGATTTGTGGAAATATTATTCTCTCTACGGTGGTATGTGGAACTTGTTTTGCAGAGCCGGACACTATCCTTGGGTTCAAAATCTTCTATGGAGTATTCGGAGGAGGAACCCGCCTTGTAATGCCGAAGACAAATCTGCGTGCTGGACTCATCATCATTGAAGCCTGGTTCATGGGCTACTGAGGGAATCCTGGATTAGGGGGTCTCCAGACAGCCGGACTATATCCTTTGGTCAGACTGTTGGACTATGAAGATACAAGATTGAAGACTTCGTCCCGAGTCCGAATGGCACTCTCCTTGGCGTGGAAGGAAACTTGGCAATACGGATATGTAGATATCCTACCTTGTAACCGACTTTGTGTAACCCTAGCCCCCTCCGGTGTCTATATAAACCGGAGGGTTTAGTCCGTAGGAGAACAACAATCATACCATAGGCTAGCTTCTAGGGATTGGCCTCAACGATCTCGTGGTAGATCAACTCTTGTAATACTCATATCATCAATATCAATCAAGCAGGATGTAGGGTATTACCTCCATCAAGAGGGCCCGAACATGGGTGAACATCGTGTCCCCTGCCTCCTGTTACCATCCTCCTTAGACTCACAGTTCGGGACCCCCTACCCGAGATCCGCCGGTTTTGACAACGACAGCGCTGCACTCGCCGACTTCGTGGCGGCATGGGCCGATGCTCCGGGGTCAGAAGCAGGTGAGGACCGATTCCTCTCACCGGGGAGCGAGGCACCAGACGACTGGGTCATGTACTTCGATGGCACCTTCGCACGGCAGGGTGAAGGGCTGGAGCCGTGCTCATCTGTAACGCCATGGATGTAACTTTCCACAATTGTAATTCCAACTCTTGCCATTTCCGGCTATGTGATATGTTATTTCCTCCATGGTTGGGTTTTGTCTTTGTTTTGCATTTTTTTCATGTCATGCATTTCATCTCATGGCATCATGTGCATCTCATTTGCATTCGTATTCATCTCATGCATCCTATCATTTTCCCCGTTGTTCGTTTCGGAATCCGACACTCCCATATGCACCCGTTGCACCCCTTAGATCTCGTTTCGTGAGCGGAAGAAAAACGTTCTTTGAATGGGCCGAGATTTGTCGAGTGGCCTTGGTACATCACCGGTAGGCCGCCTGTCAAATTTTGTTCCAGTTGGAGGTCGTTTGATGCCCCAACGGTTAACCGGGTAACCGCAAAAGCCCCTCTCTCTTTACATCCCAACACCCCTCCAAAACAGCCCACTAGCCCATCTAAGCACCCTCCATGCTCTCTGTTGTTGAATCACGATCGTGTGGGCAAAAACCCCTGCCTATATATATGTCTCCCCCCCGAAATTTGTGGGCAAACCCTAGCAATCTTCCTCCTCGCGCCGCCGGACACATCCGCTCGTGCTGGACGTGTCCGCCGGACACGGTACACAGACCAATCCAGGGACGCCACCTCAGCTTCACCGCCTCCCGCGCCCAATCAGGGCGTGCCATGTCACCACCACGCCGGCCTGTATCTCCTCCTCCGCCGCCATGGCCCGCAGGACCCAGATCCGGCACACGCGAGCCTGCGCCCCCGCCGCCGTCTGCCGCCCGAGCCCGCGCCTCGCGCAGCCTGCCTCTGCTGTGGCACGCCTTCCCGTCGCTGCCGCAGGCCGACCAAGCCCCACCGGTGCCCGCCGCCCTCCACCGCGACGCATCTCGCACCGCCCGACCTCCGGCCGCCAGCCGCGCCAACCTCGCCGCGCAGCATCTCCCGCGACCGGATCCGGCCACCCCCACCTCGCCGGCGACCTCTTCCTCCAGCTCCGGCCACCGACACCTCAACTCCGACGAACTCTGATCCGGCCTCGGTTCGCGTGCACGATGAACCCTAGATCTGCAGGGTATAATTTTCCCAAAGTCCCAAAATATTTTCATCGTAGGTGCACCTCTTTGACATTTAATATATTCATGCATATAGCTTCGATTTGCGCATCTGATATAACAATATGTCTGTCTCATGATGCTCTTCATGTTAGTGTCATTTCCATGCATGTTACTGTCCATATTAGTGCCTTAATATTCGTTGCAGAAGTGCTATATGATGTTGTCTGCTGGAAATCATCATAACTTGTTGATTTGTCATTTTCATTGCATTTTTTGTGGTGCAATATCCATTCCCGAACTATGTCTACATGTTTTAGGAGCATCATCATGCCATCTTTACAGTGGTGCAATGCTTGTATTTTTATGTGCCCTTTGGTGACTAGCACAAGCATGCAAAGTAGGCCACATGATGTTGCTGATTTCAGACACTTCGTATTTCTGCTAAGTCTTTTCCTGTTACATTTTGTTGCTATGTTGACTTGTTGCCACAAGTAGATCCATTCATATTCTCATGAAGTTTAGTAAGAGTCTTTTTAAGATATGGTTATGCTATATCCATTCATGCCTCTGGTTGTAATTATGGAGTAGTGTATCTTATCAGTACCATGCTCTACTTTTGCTAAATATTGTTGCTGGCAGATTGTTAACATGAAGTGCATTTTTGCCATGTGTTTTTCTAGTGATCCATGCACCCTATGAACTTGCTCTTGCCATGTTTACCTTCATAATTTTGTCTTCTTGCTATTGGTTACCTTGTGATGCCATGTAATGCTTTGTGGTGAGTGGAATGAGCTTGCAAAGTTGCTATCATGAATTTGTTTCTGCCATGTTATGTTTTTCTACCAAGTCTGAAACTGTTCATATCACTTGCCATGTTTGCATGGGTGCTACCTCATTTTCTGTGCATCTTTGGCTAAAGTTCATTAAACGAGTTTTGTTCTTTGCCTTTAGTACTAGCATTCCATGCCTTTATTTGCCATGGTATGTTCTTGTAGCATGTTGTTTGCTAGCTCTAAACATTGCTACCAGATGTTTATACCATGTTTAGTATTTTCACTAAGTTTGTGAAGCTGTTATCATTTGCATTTTTGCCATGCTGTTTTCGGCTTGTTTTAGTGAGGTCTAGCAGGAGCTCAGTGTTTATGATTTGTAGAGCTTCACTTGTACTTCACTGCCATGTGCTTTGTTGGAGTGTTGTAGTGTAGTTTCATGATGCATCTTAAGTGCTATGATGCTGTTAAGCGCAGTGTTGCATTGTTCTTGTTTTGCTCGTCATTTCCGAACCGTGCATCCGTTTCCGGTGATCCTTATATCGATTTCGACCAGAATCACCCATCTTTCCAGTGGCATGCTTGGTTTGCCAAGTTGATGCCATGATCATCCTTTCCCTTCCAGAGTACCCACATGCATTGCACATCACACCATGCATTTCATGCCATGTCTTGCAACATGTTGCTTGTGCATTGCATCGTGATTGATTGTTGTTCCGTTGCTTGTGTTCTTGCTTTGGGTAGAGCCGGGAGACGAGTTCGTGAACAAGGAACCTATTGAGTACATTTACAAGGAGCAAGCTTTCGACACCCCTGAGAACTTTGCAGGCAAGATGATCATTACCCCCGATATCACTTCCATCTTTGCTTGCTAGTTGTTCGTTCTATCGTTATTTGGTGCTACCTACCACTTGTTTATCATGCCTCCCATATTGCCATGTCAAGCCATAGGGCACCTTTCCAGCAAACCGTTGTTTGACTATGTACCGCTTTTGCTCAGCCCCTCTTATAGCGTTGCTAGTTGCAGGTGCCTTGCAGGTTGTTCCATGTTGGAACATGGATATGTTGGGACATCACAATATCTCTTATTTAATTAATGCATCTATATACTTGGCAAAGGAAGGAAGGCTTGTCCTTTTTCTCGGTGTTTTGTTGCACTTTTGCCACCCTAGTTTCCGTCATACCGGCGTTATGTTCCTTGATTTTGCGTTCCTTACGCGGTTGGGCTATGGGACCCCTTAACAGTTCGCTTTGAATAAAACTCCTCCAGCAAGGCCCAACCTTGGTTTTAGCATTTGCTTAATAACATCTAAAGCCTGCCTAGGGACTTTCCGGACCTCGAGGATTTCTTAATTCACCCCCCCCCCCCCGGGCAAGTGCTCCTCTGAGTGTTGGTCCGAACCGGGCAGCCCGCGGGGCCAGCTCGAGGAAACTCGAGGGTTGGTTTTACTCGTAGCTTGTCCCATATAGTGTGCCCTGAGAACGAGATATGTGCAGCTCCTATTAGGATTTGTCGGTGCATCGGGAGGTCTTGTTGGTCTAGTTTTACCATTGCCGAAATGTCTTGTAACCGGGATTCCAAGACTGATCAGGTGATTCCGGGAGAAGGAATATGCTTCGTTGATCGTGAGAGCTTGTGATGGGCTAAGTTGGGATACCCCTATAGGGTATAAAATTTTGAGAGCCGTGCCCGTGGTTATGCGGCAGATGGGAATTTGTTAATATCCTGTTGTAGAGAACTTGACACTTGACTTAATTAAAAGACATCAACCGCGTGTGTAACCGTGATGGTCTCTTTTCGGTGTAGTCCGGGAAGTGAACAAGGTAGGGTTATGTATGAACGTAAGTAGTGCAGGATAACTTCTTGATCGCTTCTAGTATCACGACCATTGCGTAGTTTATCTTCTCACTCCTGTACTGGTATGTTAGCCACCATATTTACTTAGCGCTTGCTGCAACTCCACCTCATAACCACATCCTACTCATATGATTAAATAGTCTTGATCTCGTCGGTTTTCAGATTGCTGAGTCCTCGTGACTCACAGATACTACCAAAGCAGTTGCAGGTGCCGATGATACAGTGCAGGTGATGCTACCGAACTGTAGTGGGAGTTCGACGAGGACCTTGGCCATTACTACGTGTCTTTTCCTGATGATCAGTAGGGGTGCCCAGTTGGGACGATCAGGATTTACCATTTGGGGTTGTCTTCTTTTCATTTTGGATTCGTTCGTAGTCGGACTATGTGTGCACTTCGATTGATGTATGAATTATTTGATCATTGTGTGATGTGGCGATTTTAAGCCAACTATTTATATATCCTTGTTTCATGACATGGGATTGTGTGAAGATGACCCTTCTTGCGACAAAACCAAAAACTGGTTATGCCTCTAAGTCGTGCCTCTACACGTGGGAGATATAGCCGCATCTTGGGTGTTACATCATTGCCCCCACTCCGGACAAGCTCTACTATGCCGTGCAGCTCTGCTTCCAACATGGCGAAAAGGTCTCCAACAACACCGCAGTGTACGAAGGCCTGATCGCCTGTCTCAAGGCTACGACAACCTTGGGAGTAAAGTGCCTTACCATCAAGGGCGACTCCGAGCTTCTAGTCAACTTCTCCAACAAGGTATACGAGCCAAAGGACGAACACATGGAGGCATACCTGGTGGAGGTACGAAAAATTGAGAAGAAATTCTTGGGCCTGGAGCTGCAGCACGTGCCTCGCGACGCAAACAAGGAAGCCGATAATATCACCAAGAGAGCATCGAAGAACCAGCCTTAGGAGTCCGGCGTCTTCAGGAGCGGCTCTTCAAGCCTTCGGCAGCACCTCCAGCGGCGGACCCAACACTGCCTCACGAGGAGCTCCCCCAACACCAACCTCGGGAGCTCCCATCTGCGGCCCGACCATAGGAGCACGCCTTTCCTCGCACTTGAGACTCAGGAGGGGTGCTCGATGAAAGAATCAAGACGTACCTGCTTCAGGGAACCCTACCTAAAAAGGAGGAAGACGCGGAGCGCGTGGCTCGACAGGCCACAACATACTACATTCAGGACAGTGAGCTCTACTGAAAACGACCAAACGATGTTTCCTTGCGATGCATGTAACATCCCAAAATTCTAAATTTTGGAATGTTATAATAAATAGATAGATTTGATTGATTGTTTGATTGATTGACTGAAAGTGAGTGAATTCGAAACTTTTGAAAGTTAAATGAGAGGGAATAAAAGGACTTTCCCAAACTTTCATATTTGCTTTCTGATCTCCATGAATTCAAATTCTTTTCAAACACAAAACCCCGGAGAGAAGATGACATGACTTCTTCCATTTATTTAAATGACAAGGGTTGTTGAAAATATTTGAATTTCATTTGAAAATATTTTCAATTCAGAAACTTTATGCAACTCAATGATTTTTACGAGAGAAGATAAAATGGCTTCTTCAAATTATGAAATATGAGTTGGGAGTTTCAAAGGATCAATTTCAAGTCCTTTTGGAATTAATTTTCAATTTGATTTATTTGAGTTTTATTCAAATTATTTTTCTCCAAAAATAAAATATATGGAAATTAGGGTAACATGATTCCCTACAATAGAAAATTGGAGAAAAATTAATTTGAAATCATTTTGGTATTTTAAAAATGATTTTTGTTGGATTTTAATAGACCAGTAGCACTCTTTGATTTATCTGATTTTGTGTGTATTTTATTTAATGCTAGAAAAATGTTCAAGTCATAGGAAATGTTTTTCTGAAAATTTTGATATATTATATGCCTATATAATAATTTATTTTATTTTGTTTTTCTTTCTTTCTTTGTCTGTGTTTAAAAAAAACTTTCGGACCGACCAGACTGGGCCGAAGCCCAGCCAACCGGCCCACCCAGCCAGGCCCAGCGCGCCACCGCCTTCGTCCCCGACCCTGTGCGTGAACCGGACTCGCCGGAGTCCGAACGCCGCCCGCCTCCGGCCGCCCCCTTCCCCAAGCTGGCGTCGCCCCTCCCCTCCTTAAATAACGCGGCCCCGGGCCCTTCCTCTCTGCTCGCGCCGCCTCGCCTCCTCTCGCATCGAGCCGCCACCGCCGCCGAGATCTGCAGCCGCCACCGCACTTCTCGCCGCCCGCGCCGCCTGCCGCACCACCTCGCTGCTGCCGCGCCGCCATAGCCGCCGCTCGCCGCTGCCGCGCCGCCTAGCTCGCGCCGCCGCTCCCCGTGCCTCGCCCTGCCCGCGCGCCGCCGTCGCCGAGCTGCCGCCGCCGCCGGAAAACCGCCGCCGACGGTTTTCGATGGAAAACCGCTCGAACCGGTATAACCCGATCCATGTGTTTTTTTGTTGTTTGGTTTTTTTGTTTTAGCCGGTTTATTATTTTAGGTTATTTTATTTTGCGAGCATTCGTCAGTTAGGGTTTTGTAGAGAACGGATTTCATTCGTTAGGGTTCAGTAGTGAACGTTCGTTGTTTAGTATATATTTTTTTCTTTTTTCTGTTATTTTACGGCCAGGGACTCATCCGTGAAGATTTTATTTACAGTTTAGTCCCTGAACTTCAAACACTTGTAACTTTTTACTCGCTAGTGCAAATCCAACGAAACCAACGCCCACGTGTTCGTTATGATCCCCTCTATCCGGATAAACAACTTAAAAATGTTTTTGAAAAGTTTAAATTTTGAATTAGATCAGATTTGAATTCAAACTTCGTTTGATCATAACTTGAGTTTCGTAGCTCCGTTTGAGTTGATTCTTTTTGCAAATCGAAGCTCTAGACCTAAACATTCTAATAAGGCCAAATTCACATAATTTTGGTACTGTTAGAAATTGTTTTATGTTGCAAGAGTTATTTGTTTGGTTTTGTTGTTTTCCGAATCGACTTCTTTGTTCTTCCCGATCTTTTGAGTGATTTCTTATGTGTGGTTACTATTGCTTGCTTACGATAGATTGACCGGAGTGTGACGAGTAGATCTATCAAGAGTTTTGAGTGCGAATCATCTTCATCAACATTGCAGGCAAGTTCACACTTTGATCATACCTTTTTCTACAACCCAGTTTTATTGCATTAGATAAATCCTCACACATTGCATGATTAGGATCTAATTAAATTATTGGATGGGAAGTAGATGAGGTAGTACCTATTACCTGTTTATTATGAAACCTTTGGGAGTTACTTCTACGTTTGCTTTATGCCATGCTATGCTAGTAGACATGGATTGGGTGAGTGATATCCATGGCAGATGTGAGTTGATAATTTTTAATGGTTTATCTAAGGTGGCAACATAAACACACATCTGGGTGGATTGAGGCACCTGATGTCTATCAGGACTTGCCTGTTTTATTTTGGACCGCCACCCAGGCTCAAAGGGATCATGGGATTATTCATACTAGAAACTTCCGTGTGCAGCCACAAGCCATTATGGGCTCTGGCATAGTTGACTAAGTTGTGCGAACTCTTACAGTGGTAGACTAGCAGATGTAGGGGATGTAGGTGGTACGGTCTACCCGATCGTAAGGTGCTAGCGCTTCTGAAAGACTATGTCTCGGTCATCCGTCTTCTCAAACACCATGTAGTGCGAGAAACCAAACGGAGGCGATCGAGTCTTGTGGGGAAAAGTGCGCAAACCTCTGCAGAGTGTACAAACTAATCATGATTAGCCGTGTCCCCGGTTATGCACATCTTGAGTATCTAGTTCTTGGATTATCCTGTTGATCTCATCACGTTACTTTAAATGAATATTGTTGGGTTTAATGATGTTACTTAATTGGGATTGAGAATGCTGTCAACCATTCTCAATGTTCAACAACCACCATGATAGTTAAATAAAATTTATTCCTTTGCAATAGGGAAAAAATGGCTTTACGCAAAAACCTTATAACCATAGAGCTTTTCCACCAGCCAAATATGCATGTAGTGATAGCCATTGTTCATTATTCTCTATGGTGTGAATTTGCCAGTACATTCAATGTACTGACCCATTTCGGGCTGCAACGTCTCATGTTGCAGGATTATCTTACGACGAGTAAGTGATACGCTAGGGTTATGATTTCTACACTCAACTTTGCCGTTGGTGTTGATGGGAACCCACAACCTTGTTGCTTCCGCTATATGGATTGAGGTAATAGTATTTACGTTACTTTATACATGTGATTTACCTCTGTTATAAATCCTTCGAGTACTGTGTGTGTCAGCATACCGATCCAGGGATGACACTTAAAGCACAGAGACTTGATCCATTCGGGTCAGGTCGCTACAATGCATTTCCAGGGGACAGGGGTGCGAGCTGTTAGCTGACATACACACGGTGATTGTGGGCATCACTCGTCATAACGCACGCTCGTGGGCAAGGCATTCCGCAGCGGATTCTACTGGCCCATGGTGCTCAGTAACGCGACCGAGCTGGTGAAATCCTTCGAAGCGTGCCAATTCCACGCCAAGCAAATCCACTAGCCTGCTGAAGGCCTCCAGACCATTTCGCTGTTATGGTTGTTTGTAGTCTGGGGGCTGGACATCTTGGGTCCGTTCTCACGAGCGCCCGAGGGCTACCGCTACCTCTACTTTGCCATCGACAAGTTCACCAAGTGGACGAAGGTGGAAGCCGTCCGCACCATCCCGGCCGGTTCGACAGTCAAGGGCCTCGTGAGCCGCTTCGGGGTCCCTAATGGTATCACCACCGACAACGGCTCGCAGTTCACTAGCAATTTCTTCAAAACATATTATGCTAACCTTGGAACGCAGATATGCTACGCCTCAGTGGCACACCCTAGGAGCACTGACCAAGCGGAATGCGCAAACCCAGAGGTCCAGAGGGGCCTCAAGACAAGAACCTTCAGGAAGAAGCTCGAGGCCAGCGACAGGGGCTGGCTCGACGAGCTCCAGTCCATGTTGTGGTTGATCCGCACCACCGCCACCAAGCCGACGGGCGAGACTCCATTCTTCCTCGTCTATGGAGCCGAAGCGGTTCTCCCTCATGAGGTCAAGCATCGCTCCATGCGGGTCTTGGCGAGGCATGCCAGGACGCCACGCAGGGGATGGACCTCGTGCTGGGAGGAGTGTCGGTGTCAAAACCGGCGGATCTCGGGTAGGAGGCCCCGAACTATGTGTCTAGGGTCAACGGTAACAGGAGACAGGGGACACGATGTTTACCCAGGTTCGGGCCCTCTTGATGGAGGTAATACCCTACTTCCTGCTTGATTGATCTTGATGAATATGAGGATTACAAGAGTTGCTCTACCACGAGATCGTAATGGCTAAACACTAGATGTCTAGCCTGTATGATTGTGATCGCCTCTACGGACTTGTGGCACCCCGGCTCAGAGCGACCGGTTTACCATGCATTGCCAACCCAGAGACCATGTCTTCTGGCAACACATAACATCTTGGTACAGAATAACAACCGCTTTATTGATGCTAGCGGAACATAGTTACATTACAACAGCTGTCGAGGCCAAGCGGCACACTCGGTGCAGCTGAACAATATGTACATTATTTAGTGAACATAAAGGGGCCTCGATCCAAACAACTATGTGGCAGCAGAATAACGTCGTGGCGGAAGCTCCATATCACAGGGACACCGATGTGGACACGATCTAGACTCGAACAGCGCTCCTCTCCAACGATATTTTCTTGAAATCTGGCATGACACGCCACGTCAGTACATTGAATGTACTTGCGAGCTCACAACAGGCATAATCATAATGACAAACAATATTAGGATATTTAACGAATTATTAAAAATGCAACACTATATGTCAACATGCTGTGATCATGCTCGAATGTTCCTCGGGATAGCTTACCAACCGTGATCATCTCTAGATCACAAACACACCACCAAAGTGGTCAGATCACAAACACACCACCAAAGTGGTCTTTCTCAAGAACAACTCGTGATCCTTACGGCGATCACAACCATGACCATCATTTGGTCCCAAATGCCTCGATGGCCTATCTGCCATCCATCAACAATGCAAAGTTCATAGCTTAGTGTGCAATTTGTATTAAACGTTGACTCATGGTGGGACCTACTACGAGGTGTCTATAACCGTGGACTCGGCTATCGATAGAATACACACTCTGCAGAGGTAACACACTGTACCCACACCATGGAACCCATGGCCTCACACTCCCATCCGGGTAGACCAACGGCATTCCATCAAAACCCCTCCATTGCCACAGCACTCTCCCGGCCACTCCGACCCAAATCCCCAACGGGCTGGTCCTGGGTGGCCCCGTGTTTACCAAAGACACCCCGACCACCGTCATGGTCAAAACACTCCCACTTGGGGACACTCCCACTCAGGGACTCGGTACCATAGTCTCATCAACGAGCACACAAGATTATGTCTGCTTACTGGGCCAGGGCAAGCACGACATAACCTTCCCTAGATGGAGGCACCGACCAGAGGCCGTGTCAATGGACCAAATCAAGGCCTTCCCACAAAGGCAAATGTGGTTGCACTGGAAAGAAACTCGATTCAGCGGCACCATGACCCAGTCAATGGTATATTCAAGTTGAGTTATATTCAGGTTTAACTTTAAACTAAAAATGACTGGTGTCATAACATGCCATGAAATGAAAAACAACACATGCATAATATAGTGATAAAAATGACCGATGTCATCCTTATACAGACCAAGCATAACGTCAACAACTAAAATTATTCTACTTGCTCAAATACTCACAACTTAACCAAAATATTTTGCAACAAGTTGTATTGATTTCTTACGCAAGAAAGTAACTCCGATAAATTTCTCATATGCTTGTCAAAAATATTTCACTATCAACAACTCTTACTTTCTTTATCACTAAGTTGGGCTCAAACATTCTGTATGACAAGTAATATGATTAAACAAGTATTGAACAGAACATTTTCTAACAAATTTTTATCAATCTAAGAGGGGCAAAAACATAACTTTAAATAATTGCTAACATGCATAACAAAATTATTTCTATCATAACCTTAGATAAATCTTATCTTGCTTTATCGAGTAAACTAGTTTCACCCACTCTGTAAATCAAGCATAACATCAAACCAATATTTAACAAAATATAAATAACTCCATAATCATTTAAATGCATGGATCAATCATTTAATTCCAGTAAGAAAATCACAAATATTGAAATGGCACCATGAAAATGTTGATGTGGCTTGCCATAGTGCAGATGAGGTTCACAAGCCTCCTGGTGATCCTCAAGACAAGCTTCACCTTCTGAAAATAGTTTTAAACACAAAAAGAAAATATCAAGAACACTTCTGAAAATCACCAGAAATTCTAGACGGCTCAGAAAAATCTCATCTTTGGTGAGCTGCTAGATTTTTTATCAAAGAACACAATGCAAAAAGAATCAATTTATTTGGACTTATGGTTGAAAAGTTATAACTATTTGAAGTGTTTTGTAAATTCAAATGAATTTGAATAAAAGAAATAGACTGGGGGTGACGTCGAAGGCGTAAAGCCCAGGGGCACCACCACTCGTACCACTTCACACGCATACTGAGTGGCTGACTAGCGGGCCCCGCTAGTCAGGTGGGGGAAGAGGGAGAAGGAAACAGATGGGGTCGTGGCTTCGCCAGAGTTCTCACCGGCGACGAGGGCTCCTTGGCCCAAACGAAAGGGAGTGATGGCAAGAGGGGGTTGAGGCGCACCTGCCCGTACCCGTAGCGTAGCTAGGGCGGTCGGACGGCGTCGCAATCAACCTCGCAAGCGGAGGCAGAACATGGAGGTCACCGGAGTTGAGGAAGATGGCGAGCAGAGGCCACTCCAGGGGCTCCAAGCGGGCGAGACGGCCTCACCGGAGAGAGGCGGAGGCCCTGGAGGGGTCGCCCAGGCCTGGGAGGGGCTAGAGCTACCGCAGCGACCATAGGGGATCGTTGGCGAGCTCGAGCTTGGGGACGGCGGCCCGTGGCCTGCCCGGCCGGGCTCCGGCTTCCTACTCGATCGTGGGGTGTGTGTGAGTGCTGGATGGTGCTCGTGGAGGCTGGGGAGGGCTCTATTTATAGGCAAGCGGCGAGGGTGTTCCGGGCTCTGCCAGTGGACAACTGTCCACGGCGCCCGGCGACGAGAGGCGTCAGCGAGAGGGGGAGAAGGCGACGGAGGTCACGCGGCCACTGTGGGCGGGCGGAGACGAGCACAGGATCAAGAGGATGGCGACGAGCATAGTGCGCTCCGCACTGTTGGGCTGGCCGGACCTTGCCCGTGCTTGTTGCGGCGAGCTCCGGTGTTGGCGAGCACCAGGGAGGAGTTAAGAACGTTGAGATGATGATGGTGGCGAGGGTTGGCATGGTTGGGCAGGCGGGGAAGCGAGCACGCGAGCAACAGAGGCTCGGGCACATCGCAGAGCGTGTCGGCTGCATGCCAGCATGCCTGGACGAACGCGGTCACCATGTGAACTATGACATCAGGTCGATCTAAGCAAAAACTCAATGTCTGGCATGTTGTTCATGGTAGTTTTGAGTGTTACCACGATTTGGTTTGGATCCAGGTGCAGTAGAGAAGTTTTCACACACCAAGTATGTTTCTAGTCAGTAACTTCGTGATGTTACTGTGGTCAAATGGCTTGGAGATTGAAGCTGTGCTTTGGAGGCTTGTGATAAGTTACTAAGCTAAAGATGCACAAGAATGTTCAGGTCAAATGGAGCAAGTAAAATGGTAGTTGTAGAAACCACCATTTCTGTCCAGAATAGAAAATATTTTCTGTAGCAAAAATATTCCAAAAAGTGATGAAATATTTTTGCTCGGGAAGGTGCACTAGGGTTCACAGAATATTTTTGAATTATCTCAGATTTTTCTGAGCAAAAAAAGGGGTTTCTTTGAAGCAAACATATCTGGCTTAGGGTTTTTGGAAAGAAAATGAATATTTTTCATTTAAGAAAAATATTCCAAAGATTATTTTTGGGAGGGAAGTGAAGCACTTGGGTGAAAGCCAAGGATACCCAAGTGTTTAAGTCCATATGAAAAGATTCAGAAACTCCAAGTTTCAAAAAAATTCAAATGAAAAATCAAGCAAATAAGAAAGGGCAAAACCCAGGCTGTCACAAACCTCCCCCACTTAGAATGAATCTCGTCCTCAAGATTCGGTTGCTTGGGAAAACCACTCTGGATACTGATCCCTAAGGAATTCTTCCTACTCCCAAGTTGCTTCTGACTCTGTGTGATGCTCCCACTGAACCTTGTAAAATTTTCTGACTTTACAGCAAGTGACCCTTTCCATCTGATCCAAAATTTTGAAAGGTCTTTCTTCATAAGTTAAATATTTTGCCAATTCTATCTTAGCCGTTGTAGTTCTTTTCTAAGGCGGGGATATGCATCGTCTCAATTGCGAAACATGGAACACGTTGTGTATGTCTGCCAATTCCGGGGGTAGTAACAATTGATATGCAACCGTTCCCACTCGAGACATAATCGGGAATGGACCAATGAATCTGGGTGCCAGTTTTCCACGAGTCTGAAATCTCTTGACTCCTTTCATAGGAGTGACTCGGAGGTATGCATGTTCTCCAGGTTCAAAACTGACATGCCGATGTTTGGCATCATAATAACTCTTCTGTCGAGATTCGTCCAATTGCAGTCTGTCTCGGATTTCCCTAACTTGTTTCTCAGCTTCCAGCATGAGATCCGTTTCGAAGATGCGGCTATCTCCAGTCTGAGACCAATTTAGAGTAGTGCGGCACTTATGGCCATACAGAGCTTCATATGGTGACATCTTTAGACTAGTCTGGAAACTGTTGTTATAAGAGAACTCGGCATACGGCAAGCAGTCTTCCCATTTAGCACCATTGGCTAGCACATAGGCTCGCAACATATCTTCGAGTATATGGTTTACCCGCTCTGTCTGTCCATCTGTTTGAGGGTGATAGGCAGTACTATATTTCAGTGATGTCCCCAAGGCTTGATGGAGACGGGACCAAAAAGCGGAGGTAAACAAAGAACCTCGGTCGGAAGTGATAGTTTGGGGTACTCCATGCAGACTGACGATCCTGGATACATATAGTTGTGCAAGTTCATTTGCGCTGTATCTGGTGCTGATCAGAATGAAATGAGCAACCTTGGTCAGGGTGTCTATTATAACCTAGATTGCATCCTTGCCTTGCTAAGTCCTAGGCAATCGTGTGATGAAATCCATGCAAACGTCATCACATTTCCACTGCGAAACTGGCAGCGGTTGGAGAAGTCCGGCTGCCTTCTCATGATCTGCTTTCACCTTGTTGCATATGTCGCAACAGGCTACAAAATAGGCAATGTCTTTCTTCATTCCATCCCATCAGAATATTTGTCTAAGGTCCTCATACATTTTAGTACCTCCCGGGTGAATGGAATATGCGGATTCGTGGGCTTCTGACAGGATTTTCTTCTTCAAGTTTGGTTGATTTGGCACACAAATGCGTCCACGGAATTGGAGGGTACCGAATTCGTCCTTGGAGAAGTCAGAGGCCTTCTTTGCCATCTAGCTCTTGGCACGTCTTTGT
This sequence comes from Triticum urartu, assembly GCF_003073215.2. Lineage (NCBI taxonomy): Eukaryota > Viridiplantae > Streptophyta > Magnoliopsida > Poales > Poaceae > Triticum > Triticum urartu. Next base: position 299,817,695 of record NC_053025.1, read on the forward strand.
AGGTTGGTGTCAGCTGGCTGTGCCTTGCAGATATCCATCTCACATGTGGGGGTTAACTTCCAAAGTATTAGCGAGGTCAGCCTCTATGATGACCAAGTTGTGCTGAGCGATCTCCTCTTCGAGTTTAGTGGGCAATGATTTTAACATGACATTCAAGCTGACGGGCTTTCGACTGAGTGCATCAGCAACGACGTTGGCCTTGCCTGGATGGTAATTTATTCCAAGGTCATAATCCTTGACCAACTCTAACCATCTTCGCTGGCGGAGATTTAAATCTGGCTGAGTGAAAATGTTCTTGAGGCTTTCGTGGTCGGTAAAAATTTGGCACCTTTTCCAATGAGGTAGTGTCTCCAAATTTTTAATGCATGAACCACTTTAGCCAATTCCAAATCATGAGTAGGATAATTTCCCTCATGAGGTCATAGCTGTCGTGATGCATATGCTACTACCTTGCTGTCTTGCATCAACACACAACCAATACCTTGTCTGGAGGCATCACAGTACACATTAAAGCTGCGATAAATGTGTGGAAGAGTCAATACAGGTGTGGTTGTCAGTCGTATCTTCAGCTCATTAAAACTCTGCTCACATTCGTTTGTCCACTTAAACTTTGTATCCTTTTTGTGCAGCTCCGTCATGGGTTTTGCAATTTTGGGAAACCCTTCAATAAAACGACGATAGTATCCAGCTAACCCAAGGAAACTCCGGATCTATGTCACGTTCGTGGGTGGTACCCAATCGAGCACGTCCTTTACTTTACTCGGGTCCACGGCTATACCTTCGGCGGATAGTACATGTCCGACAAACCCAACTTTCTTGAGCCAAAATTCGCACTTACTGAACTTGGCGTATAGCTGATGGTCGCGGAGCCATTGTAGTGCTTCTCGGAGGTGATCCTTGTGTTCTTCTTCACCCTTGGAGTAAATGAGGATGTCATCGATGAAGACTACCACGAATTTGTCGAGGAAGTCCATAAATACTTTGTTCATCATATGCATGAAGAAAGCAGGGGCATAGGTGAGACCAAAGGACATCACGGTATATTTGTAAAGACTGTACCGAGTAGTGAATGCGGTCTTAGGAATATCTTCCTTTTTAATCTTGAGCTGATGATATCCGGTCCGTAAATCGATTTTGGAGAATACCTTAGCCCCACTGAGCTAATCAAACAGATCATCAATCCTTGGCAGCGGATATTTATTTTTGATGGTGGCCTCATTCAGCTGGCGGTAATCTATGCACATACGGAGACTACCATCCTTTTTGCCCACGAAAATTGCAGGTGATCCCCACGGTGAAGAGCTGGGATGAATATAACCTTTCTGGAGTAATTCGTCAAGCTGTTTCTTTAGCTCCACTAATTCTGATGAGGGCATCCAATAATACTTCTTGTATAACGGTGCTGTTCCGGGCACAAGATCTATGGCAAACTCCAGTTCCCGATCTGGTGGCATGCCTGGCAGTTCTTCTGGAAACACATCAGGGTACTCACTGACCACAGGAATAAATTCCAATTCAACCACAGCAGTGCACACTAATTCTGGCTTGGGTATATTCTTGCAAGCATAGAATTTGGTGAGCTACCCATCCAGACTGGTCAGATTGACTTCTCGGGTTGCGCAGTTTATGCAAACTTGATATTTGGTTAACCAATTCATACCCAATATAATATCCAACTTTCCAGACTCAAGGATTATCAAAGATGTTGGAAAGCGGACCCCGTTGATATTGATCTCTAGATCACGGCAGACCAGATTGCTCTTGATTATGGATCCCGGGGTTTGTACCACCTTATTTTTTCCCAAAATTGTGCAAGGAAAATTGTTTTGGGCGGCAAAACTCTGAGAAATAAAAGAATGGGAAGCCCCAGAGTCAAATAAAATTATGGAAGGTATGTCATTAATAGAAAACATACCAATGACGACTTCTGGCTTTTCTTGGGCTTCATCGGCGGAGATATGATGCACGTGCCCGGTGAAGTTTTGCTGGTTTGGCCGCGACTCCATAAAATTGACTTGCGGCCGGCTTAGGGCATTCGTCTTGTTATTCTTGGGGCACTGCTTTGCATACTGTCTGTGTTGCCCGCAAATGAAACAAGAATTATTGCGCTGACGCTCCTCATGCATTGGATTGGTCACAATATTCTTGACTAGAGTGGTGGTCTTGTTAACATTCTGCTTCCAATTTGGGCTGTCTTCCACCTGAGTTTGCTGCCAGGTACGAGCCTTTTGCACAGGTGGCCCATCCTTCTTTGGCTCAAACTTGCGCTTGTTGTCGTTAGCAGGCCTATTATCGGATATAAGCTTGTGCTCCCGTTCGGGAATGAACGCCTTGTCCACCAGAGTTTGGAAATCCGTGAAATCAAACATACTGAGAGCACACCGAAGTTGCGGATTTAAACCTCCAAGAAATCTATCAATCTTCCATTCTTTGGTGGCCACGTCATACAGAGAGTAACGGGCCAAATGATTGAATTTTTGCAGATATTCGGCCACAGACTGATTTCCGTGGACGAGCACGAGAAATTCACGTTGTTTGGCCTTCATAACTCCAGTAGGGATATGATATTTTCGGAACTTATCCTTAAATTTCTCCCAGGTGATTTCCTCATCAATCGGCCACATGGCCTTTGTATTTTCCCACCATATGGCAGCTGCGCCTTCAAGGTAATGAGTTATGAAGGGAACTTTATCATTTCCTTCAGTACGGGCAATCTCAAGCTTTTTCTCCATTGTGCGTAACCAATCGTCTGCATCCATTGGGTCAACAATCTGACTGAAACTGGGTGGATTGGTCCTCTAAAAGTCTAACAGCTTTGAGTGATGACCATTCTGATTTCCATTCTGTCCAACCATAGCTTGAACACTTCTCAATATTTCAATCAGATCATTGTTCCTTTTTTCTTCAAACATACGCAGAATTTGCTCGGTGGAGGGAGGATCAGGTGGTGGAGTTGGTGGCTAAACGTACGGCTCGGGAGAATGTCTTGCCTGTCATGCGGAACGACGAATAGGAGTTCCCTCATGAATGTTGCTACTTCTGCCTCCCCACGTAATCCTATTGTGAATTTTTCCCAAGAAAACACAATCGAGATGAGAAACACCCAAAAATTAAATTGGGGAAAAACCAGCGACAAATCCCGGAAGAAAGTAGAAGAGCGAAAAATACGGCGAATAAAGTCTCAACATAATTATACATAGACTCATACATGAAAATTAAACCACATGATAGGTTCACTACTCTCATACAGGCGACGAAACATCATGACTCGTACGACTACATCCATACATCATTCAGGCAACTACAAATACTCAAAGATACTACTGCTCTGCTGGTGCTGCGGCGTTCTCCCCTGAAGTGGTCTCGGATCCCGAACTGACGTGGTTAACGGAAACCTCCGGGTTAAAGGTAACACGACGGCGCTGTCTCGAGGGCTCTCCCTCAGGGGCAGGGGTAGGATGAAGCATCGGGGCTACAGGGGAAGCGAGAAGTGAGACTCACTCGGGAGGAGTAATGAGAGGGTTCGCGGCCGAGACGCCCGTGCTACTCGGGGAAGTAACCGGCGAAATAGGGGAGCTAGAACTGACAGGGACATAAGGGGTAAATCCCAGTGAAGACGGAGTATTGGCGGATCTAGCAGTGACCAAAGTAGTGGCTAAAGAAGCACGAGTACGAGTCAGCTCTCGAGCCCGCTCGTGGATCATGAGATAGCTAGCAATGATATAACGAGCAAGGTGGCTAGCAACACTATCAGACTCCGGATCAATCAGAGGGAAACGGACACGACCGTTGTCGTGCAGAGATGGGTAGTAGTAGAAACCTGGGTGGTTCTGCATTCAGACCTCGTTGTAGCGAAGCTCGATAAGGACCTCGAATGCAGCAAACTGGACAGCCTGGGAAGTGGTTGAGGCATAACCGCTTCGAGAAGTGCGAGTGTAAGAGCTGGAATCAGAACTAGTGCGCGGAGTGACCATTGCGTGATACTCATATACTGAAGCAGCTAGATGCTCCTGGTACACACGATAGACTGGGTCGTCTCCGAGAGGGTACAGCCGACGCCACACATTGTGAAGGAGGTGCGGTGACGTGTATGGCATCAGCTGCAACTGGCACGGATACGGCACCGGAGCCATCTACACCTACAACCATTAGCAGGTTAGTATAAAAATATATAAACCGAATACATGCAACTCAATAATCAGCACAAATTACTACCGGCACTCAACTAAAACTCGTATCTAGCGCGTCGTAGCCTAGCATGGCCTACAGTCAGCGTGGCTCTGATACCAAGCGTTGTGGCGCGCCGGCTCAGAGCGACCGGTTTACCATGCATTGCCAGCCCAGAGACCATGTCTTCTGGAAACACACAACATCTTGGTACAGAATAACAACCGCTTTATTGATGCTAGCAGAATAGAGTTACATTACAACAGCTGTCGAGGCCAAGCGGCACACTCGGTGCGGCTGAACAATATGTACATTATTTAGTGAACATAAAGGGGCCTCGATCCGAACAACTACGTGGCAGCGGAATAACATCGTGGCGGAAGCTCCATATCACAGGGACACCGATGTGGACACGATCTAGACTCGAACAACGCTCCTCTCCAACGATACTTTACTGAAATCTGGCATGACATGCCTCGTCAGTACATTGAATGTACTTGCAAGCTCACAACAAGCATAATCATAATGACAAAAAATATCAGGATATTTAACCAAATATTAAAAATGCAACACTATATGTCAACATGCTGTGATCATGCTCGAACGTCCCTCGGGACAGCTTACCAATTGTGATCATCCCTAGATCACAAACACACCGCCAAAGTGTTCAGATCACAAACACACCACCAAAGTGGTCTTTCTCAAGAACAACTCGTGATCGTTATGGCGATCACAACCACGACCATCATTTGGTCCCAAATGCCTCGCTGGCCTTGCTGCCATCCATCAACAATGCAAAGTTCATAGCTTAGTGTGCAATTTTTATTAAACGTTGAATCATGGTGGGACCGACTACGAGGTGTTTGTAACCGTGGACTCGGCTATCGATAGATTACACACTTTGCAGAGGTAGCACACTATACCCACACCATGGAACCCATGGCCTCGCACTCCCATTCGGGTGGACCAACGGCATTCCATCAAAACCCCTCCATTGCCACAGTACTCTCCCGGCCACTTTGACCCAAATCCCCAATGGGCTGGTCCTGGGTGGTCCCGTGTCTACCAAAGACACCCCGACCACCGTCGTGGTCAAAACACTCCCACTCGGGGACTCGGTACCATAATCTCATCAACAAGCACACAAGATTATGTTTGCTTACCGGGCCAGGGCGAGCATGACATAACCTTCCCTAGATGGAGCCACCGACCAGAGGCCGTGTCAATGGACCGAATCAAGGCCTTCCCACAAAGGCAAATGTGGTTGCACTGGAAAGAAACTCGATTCAGCGGCACCATGACCCAGTCAACGGTATATTCAAGTTGATTTATATTCAAGTTTAACTTTAAACTAAAAATGACCGGTGTCATAATATGCCATGGAATGCAAAACAACACATGCATCATATAGTTATAAAAATGACCGATGTCATCCTTATACACACCAAGCATAACGTCAACAACTCAAATTACTCTACTTGCTCAAATACTCACAACTTAACCAAAATATTTTGCAACAAGTTTTATTGATTTCTTACGCAAGAAAGTAACTCCGATAAATTTCTCATATGCTTGTCAAAAAGATTTCACTATCAACAACTCTTACTTTCTTTATCACTAAGCTGGGTTCAAACATTCTGTAAGGAAACTAATATGATTAAACAAGTATTGAACAGAACATTTCCTAACAAATTTTTATCAATCTAAGAGGGCAAAAACATAACTTTAAATAATTGCTAACATGCATAACAAAATTATTTCTATCATAACATCAAATAAATCTTATCTTGCTTTATCCACTAAACTAGTTTCACCCATTTTGTGAATCAAGCATAACAACTAACCAATATTTAACAGAATATAAATAACTCCATAATCATTTAAATGCATGGATTAATCATTTCATTCAAGTAAGAAAATCACAAATATTGAAATGGCACCATGAAAATGTTGTTGTTGCTTGCCTTAGTGCAGATGAGGTTCACAAGCCTCCTGGTGATCCTCATGACAAGCTTTACCTTCTGAAAATAGTTTTAAACACAAAAAGAAAATATCAAGAACACTTCTGAAAATGACCAGAAATTCTAGACAGCTCAGAAAAATCTCATCTTTGGTGAGCTGCTAGATTTCTTATCAAAGAACACAATGCAAAAAGAATCAATTTATTTGGACTTATGGTTGAAAAGTTATAACTGTTTGAAGTGTTCTGTAAATTCAAATGAATTTCAATAAAAGAAACAGATAGGGGGGTGACGTCGTAGGCGTAAAGCCCAGGGGCGCCACCACTCGTACCGCTTCGTGCGCGTACTGAGTGGATGACTAGCGGGCCCCGCTAGTCAGGTGGGAGAAGAGGGAGAAGGAAACAGAGGGGGCCGCGGCTTCGCCGGAGCTCTCGCTGGTGACGAGGGCTCCTTGGCCCAAACGAAAGGGAGGGATGGCAAGAGGGGATTGAGGCGCAGCTGCCCGTACCCGTAGCGTAGCTAGGGGCGGTCGGACGGCGTCGGGATCAACCTCGCAACCGGAGGCACAACATCGAGGTCACCGGGGTTGAGGAAGACTACGAGCAGAGGCCACTCCAAGGGCTCCAAGAGGGCGAGACGGACTCACCGGAGAGAGGCGGAGGCCCTGGAGGGGTCGCCCAGGCCTGGGAGGGACTGGAGCTACCGTGGTGACCAGAGCGGATCATCGGCGAGCTCGAGCTCGGGGACGGCGGCCCGAGGCCTGCTTGGCCGGGCTCCGGCTTCCTACTCGATCATGGGGTGTGTGTGATTGCTGGATGGTGCTCGAGGAGGCTGGGGCCGGCTCTATTTATAGGCGAGCGGCGAGGGTGCTCCGGTCTCCGCCGGTGGACACCTGTCCATGGTGCCCGGCGACGAGGGGCGTCAGTGAGAGGGGGAGAAGGCGACGGAGGTCACGTGGCCACTGTGGGCGGGCGGAGACGAGCATAGGATCAAGAGGATGGCGATGAGCACAATGCACTCCGCACTGTTGAGCTGACCGGACCTTGCCCGTGCTTGCTGCGGCAAGCTCCAGCGTCAGCGAGCGCCAGGGAGGAGTTAAGAACGTTGAGACGATGATGGTGGCGAGGGTTGGCATGGTTGGGCAGGCGGGGAAGCGAGCACGCGAGCAACAGAGGCTCGGCCACGTCGGCTGCAGGCCAGCACGCCTGGACGAACGCGGTCACCGCATGAACTATGACAGCAGGTTGATCTAAGCAAAAACTCAATGTCTGGCATGTTGTTCATGGTAGTTTTGAGTGTTACCACGATTTGGTTTGGATCCAGGTACAGTAGAGAAGTTTTACACACCAAGTATGTTTCTGGTCAGTAACTTCGTGATTTTACTATGGTCAAATGGCTTGGAGTTTGAAGCTGTGCTTTGGAGGCTAGTGATAAATTACTAAGTTAAAGATACACAAGAAAGTTCAGGTCAAATGGAGCAAGTAAAATGGTAGTTGCTGTAGAAACCACCATTTTGGTCCAGAATAGAAAAGATTCTCTGTAGCAAAAATATTCCAAAAAGGGATGAAATATTTTTGCTCAGGAAAGTGCACTAGGGTTCACAGAATATTTGTGAATTATCTTAGATTTTTCTGAGCCAAAAAAATTGGGGTTGCTTTGAAGCAAACAGATCTGGCTTGGGGTTTTTGGAAAGAAAAATATTCCAAAGATTTTTTTCGGGTGGGTCCGAAGTGAAATGATGATTTAGGAGGGAAGTGAAGCACTTGGGTGAGTGCCAAGGATGCCCAAGTGTTTAAGTCCATATGAAAAGATTTAGAAACTCCAAGTTTCAAAAAATTTCAAATGAAAAATCAAGCAAATAAGAAAGGGCAAAACCCAGGCTGTCACAGGACTAAACCCTCCGGTTTATATAGACACCGGAGGGGCCTACGCTTGTATAGAGTCAGTTTACAGAGGAAGGAATCTTCATATCCGAACGCCAAGCTTGCCTTCCACGTAGAGGAGAGTCCCATCCGGACACAGGAGGAAGTCTCTGTATTGTATCTTCACGACCCATCAGTCCGGCCCACGTCCCATAGGCCGGACGCCCGAGGACCCCTTAGTCCAGGACTCCCTCAGTAGCCCCTGAACCATACTTCAATGACAATGTGTCCGGCACGCTGATAGTCTTCAGCATTGCAAGGCAAGTTCTTCCTCCGAATACTTCAAAGCGTCTGATCCGAAGAGTTATACTCGGCTTTCCATTTAATGTCATACCCATCGGCTTCTGTGACTCCATTGCTTCGGCTTCCACGTGTCGAGCGAACACGAAAGGTCAGAGTATTTTTGCACATAACACCATGGCCATGTAAGAAAGGTGTATATTTAAGTGTACTGGATCTCAGATGCCATCTCACACCAGGCGGAAAATCCTTAGAGCTTTCTAGGAGAAACCATTCCAACATGGCTAGCGTTCCTAGTTCTTCCTCCCACCCCCATGGCTCCGAAAAAGGCGATTGGGAGAAATGTTCAGTATCCCATGACCAGCTGAGTAAGATTCAAATGCAGGGATTCCTTCCCCCCACTGATCTAGTCCCCGTTCGGGCAGGATTAACCTCCTTTACAGGCGAAGCCCTGGCGGAAAATCTCCCTAATCCATCGAGGGGGGAGCGGGTGTGCTTCGTATCCTTCTTAATAAGAGGTGTCGAGTTTCCAATCCACCGTTTCCTATGAGGTCTACTGGACTACTACAGACTCCAACTGCACAACCTCACTCGAGCCTCCATCCTCCATATCGCGGGTTCCCTCGCTCTTTGCGTGCTATTCTGGGCTGCGAGGCCCACTTTGATTTATGGAGGAAACTTTTCTGCCTCGTCCCTCGTTCGCAAAAGGGTTCCATATTCGAGGTGGGCGCCGCCGAGATATGGTGCATAAGTGGGACTGGATACTTGTCCGACACCCTGAACTGGTCCTCGAAGTGGTTTCATATTGAAGACGTGGCTCTCCCCGACCCATTTCGAATGGGCCTTCCCCAATTTTCTGGTGCTCCATTGAGGAAACGCCACAGCTGGCGTCCTCTCACCTCGAGGAGGAAGACAGCGCAGAAGTTTAATAGTTAATGGGCAAGATAAGGACACTTGCCCAGTCGGGATTATCAATAATCGAGGTAATGGTGACTTCCAAAATGCGAGGTGTTCAGCCACTCCAATTCAGAGGGCTCCCAATGTGGCACTATAGTGGGGAAGATGACGCCTCACGCTATGGACGGAAGAGTCCGGATACCCCTGCCGCCCTGCCCACAATATTGGCCAATCTGTATAAAGGGGAGAAAGAGGAGTTTACTCATCTTAAGCGTCGAGAGGTATTCTCCATGTACAATCCTCCTAGCTGGGTGAGTTTTAATCCCACCTCCTTACTCAATCTTTTTCCCGAGCCATGTTTAATTGACATTTACTCGTCCATTTTTAATAGGAATGGCGGAAGGCTATCGCGGAGATTTATAGTCCCGCTCCACAGCTGGAGGACCATAACCATGACCTCGATCCCGCATTTGAAGAGGATCCGAACATATTTGTAGAAGTCAAAGAGGGAGTCTTCTACCAGGAGAGCTATGATGGCACAGAAGTGCCCATCATGGCCGATTATCCTGGCCTCCTTCCTACCTCACATGTAAGTAACCAGGAGACATCTCCTTCGAAAGAGCTTCCTCGTTATGCCTCACCCACCGCACTGTCTCGTGCTCCAAAGGGGAGGCGCTCGGCGCGTCATACCGCACCAGAGGCGTCTCGTAAGAGAGCGGCTCCTACGCCGAGCGGATCTTCAAAGAGGAAGGCAAATGACAACACAGTCGAGCCTTCATCAAAGATGTATGGCTTTAAATATGCCCTTTGGCAGTCACATCGAACCATGACATTGTCCACTATGTTTTATCAGGAAGAGTGTTTGACGGACTATGTCCGGGGATCCTGCCGGTCACACCTCCACCAGTCAGGTTCCAGACCCTGCCTCTAGGGCGGGGCTGAGATGGAAGCGACACCGGATTGTCCTCCTTTAGAGGATTCAGATAATTTATCCATCATGAACTCTGAAGTGGAGAGCGCCATGAATCATCGGTGCCGGAGGGCTGCTGTTCGCGACCCTGATTTTACTAAAGAGGCGTCCAATGCCTTCAGCTCGGCTGATGCGTACATCCAGGCTGCTCAGGACGGTCTTGCCAGAGCCACTGACCAGCATTTGCAAGATATGCGGGTAAGTACGCATTGCACAGATCTGGTAATCATGTACCAGTAATGTGAATAATGTTGTGCTTCCAATGATAGGATCAGCAGATAAAATGATAGAGCAACTTAAAGTCGCGTAGGCAGGTAAAAAAGAGGCTGAAAGGCGACATGCCGCAGGCGAACGTGTGCTGAAACGAGTCAGGGATGTTAAGAACAAGCTACAGGATTCCAACACCCTGCTGGGCGAAAATCTAAAAGATGTACGAGCCCAGCTAGCTAACGCCGTAAAGGAAAATAGGATGCTACGAGGCGGCATATTCAGTATGCTTTTGAACTTGCCTACGTGTAATTCAGCGAGAAAATGAGCTGACAGATTTATGCCTGCAGGTATGCTGACTGGTCATCCCGAAGAGGAAATGTCCGGATCTCAAGGTGATCTGCTGCAAGAGCTGACCCAAGTGCACGAGCGAGCTCGGCAAGCAATGCGGAGTGTTGCCAAGTCTTTGTGGCCATCTGCCTCCCCTCCAGGAAGTATGGGGCAGCTTCTGAAGATATTCTAGGTAGCTCATCTATGCTTTCGATTATGGAATATATCAGCATGCCGAGAAGGTGCGCGAGAGGTCTGGGCCATGGTAAAAACATGATACACCAAGCTTGATCCAAATCATATGGCCCGGTCGGACCACGGGGGTCAGATGGATAAGAAATTCCAGTTAGTTTGGTATGTGACCAAGTAAAGATATCTGCCAAGTTTTCGCAACTGGATTGTAAGCTACACAGCTTGTTCGCCGGCATAGAGGAAGAAGATTTTGAGTCCAAGTGACTATCTACTTCGATTGACAAAATTTGTCCCGAACCGGATTTGGAAAACGATTGTCATGGCAGACATTTTCACTTCGACCTCTGGCCCCGAAGGTGCGGAGTGTTTCCGAATACCGGAGCGACAATATAGGCCGGGGTATGCGTTGAAACCAGGCGTAGGGGTCATAGTTGCTTGAATAGACAAGATGTATCCGGCTAGCTATGTTTTATTACTTGTTGATTACAAGAAACATCTTCCAGGGAGAATAGTTCCACTAAGGGTTCCTTTCCCTGGGTGGACATGCGTTAGCATGCATGCTCGAACTGTGATTAAAGAATCGCAGTATATGTAACATCTGGGGGTTCACGGTGTAATTAGGGTATAACGTCTTTTCTCCGCCGACCGAATATTCCCTTAAGAACGCTAGCTTTTGGCTTCACCCAGTCTGAGGTACAAGTCCGGATGACCTGGCTGTAACAATCACAGAGGTGCTCCCTTTATGCCCCTAGCCGAACAAACAGGAACGTAGTGCATAAGCACAGGAGCCATGCAACCCAGCTTGGCAAAAACTTTAGTAATAACTGTGCATACAATGGCAAAGAAAAGGTACATATGAGGAAGGGACACATATGTGGTGAGCTTGATGCTCGGAAAATAATAATAAGCTTCTATAAAAGAAGCCCCAGGTATTATGAGCGTATACGTTTAAGGATGTGTACGTCATAGGTGTGGGGTTTAGCCGCACAGGAGCTATAGAGATGGAAAAAAATGGAAGAGAGAGAAAATGGAAAAAGGGAGAAGAATATGAACAAAGAGTACGGCTTTAGGCATAGAATCTTCGGAGTCTGGCAGCATTCCACGGGTTCAGCTCTATGCGATTGTCCAATGCATCACGCAGGCGGTGCGCTCCTCGAGTGAGAACTTCATCGATGATGAAGGGACCCTCCCACTTCGGCTTGAGTTTTTCCTTTTTCTTTTTTGGCAAGCGCAGGACGAGCTCACCAACATTATAAGTCTTGCCCCGCACTTCTCCGCTCTGGTACCTGCGCGCCTGTTGTTGATAAAATGCAGAACGGGCTTTTGCAATGTTGCGCTCCTCCTCCAGGGCATCTAGACTGTCCTGCCGATCAAGCTCGGCATCTCTCTCATCATACATGCGCACTCGAGGTGAGTCATGAATGATGTCGCAGGGCAAAACGGCCTCTGCGCTGTACACCATGAAGAATGGTATGTATCTGGTAGTGCGATTGGGCGTGGTCCGCAGCCCCCAGAGTACGTAGTCGAGCTCCTCAACCCAGTGCTTTTCTGATTCTTTCAAAGACCGCACTAGTCTAGGCTTAATGCCGCTCATGATAAGACCATTAGCTCGTTCGACTTGACCGTTTGTTTGCGGGTGATAGACGGAGGCGTAATCGAGCTTAATGCCCAGGTTTGCACACCAGGTTTTCACTTCATCGGCTGTGAAATTGAAGCCGTTGTCGGTGATGATGCTGTGTGGGACACCATAACGGTGCACAACACCGGATATAAAGTCTATCATTGGTTCGGCTTCGGCCATTTTAAGTGGTTTGGCCTCTATCCACTTGGTGAATTTATGTACCATGACCATCAAATATTTTTTCTTATGGCTTCCTCCTTGAAGGGGTCCAACCATATCAAGCCCCCAGACCACGAAAGTCCAAGTGATGGGGATTGTTTGTAGGGCGGTAGGCGGCATATGGCTTTGATTTGCGAACAACTGGCATCCGACACAACGTTAGATAAGGTCCTATGCATCTGCTCGGGCAGTCGGCCAAAAGAAACCGGTATGGAAGGCTTTACTTACGATGGCCCAAGCCGTGGCGTGGTGACCGCCGAGACAAGCATGGATTTCGGCCAGGAGCTACCGTCCCTCTTCTTCAGAGATACATCTTTGAAGGACTCCGGTAGCGCTTTTCTTGTAGAGCTCTCCGTCATGGACCTTTTAGGCTTTCGGGCGCCGAACAATGCAGTGAGCCACATTTTGATCCTCGGGGAGCTCTCGCCTATTAAGGTAGGCCAAGAATGGTTTGGTGCATGGGGAAATAATTAGATGGGCGATGGTGTTATTTCGTTGGCTGAGCTCCCGATAATATGGGTATTGTGTTCGAAATCTGGGGGTATAATCGGATCCGGACTGGTGTTGCTGCTGTCACCCAGCCAAACCATGGATGGCTTGAAAAGCCTTTCCAGAAAGATGTTAGGCGGGATGGGGTCACGCTTAGCGTCTATGCGAGCAAGAACATCCCCCGCTTGATTACTTTCCCGGGCCACATTATGAAACTCGAGTCCCTCGAACCGAGCTGATATTTTAAGTATGGTGTTACGATAGGCCTCCATCTTCGGAACTTTGGCATCGAAGTATCCATTTATTTGGGATATTGCGAGATTTGAATCCCCGTGGACCTCCAGGCGTTGTATGCCCATGGAGGCAGCCATCCGAAGACCGTTCAATAAGGCCTTGTATTCGGCTGCATTGTTGGAGTCTGTGTATAATATTTGGAGTATGTACTGGACTGTGTCTCCGATGGGGGACGTTAAGACGACGCCCACTCCTAAGCCGGCCAGCATTTTAGAGCCATCGAAATGCATCACCCAATTGGAATATGTGCCGTACTCTTTAGGGAGTTCGGCCTCTATCCATTCAGCGACGAAGTTGGCGAATACTTGGGATTTAATGGCTCGGCGTGGTTTCTATGTTATATCGAATGGCAGGAGCTCAATGGCCCTCTTGGCAATCCGGCCCATAGCATCGCGGTTGTTTATTATGTCATTGAGTGGTACTTCGGAAGCCACCGTGATTGAGCACTCTTGGAAGTAGTGTCGCAGCTTCTGGGATGCCATGAAGACCGCATATGCTATCTTTTGGTAATGAGGGTACCGGGATTTGCATGGTGTAAGGACAGTGGATACGTAGTATACCGGTTTCTAAAGTGGGAATTTGTGTCCGGCCTCCTCTCGCTCAATGACTAGCACCGTGCTCACCACCTCGTGTGTTGTAGAGATATTTAATAATATCGGTTCGCCGATGTTCGACGCGGCCAGGATTGGGTTGCTCGCTAAAAGAGCCATTATTTCTTCCAGTTCGACCGTTGCCGCATCCGTCCCCTCGAAGTGGTTGGTGCATCGGAGAAGGCGATAAAGTGGCAATGCTTTCTCTCCTAGTCTGGAGATAAAGCTGCTTAAAGATGCCATGCATCCGGCTAGTTTTTGGACCTGTTTAAGGTCTGTTGGTGTACCCAATTCTAACAATGCTCGGATTTGGCTGGATTTGTCTCAATTCATCTATTAGAAATGATGAAGCCCAGCTATTTTCCAGCGGGAACGCCGAAAACACACTTTTCAGGATTGAGCTTGATGTCATATGTGCGGAGGTTGTCGAATGTGAGATGCAGGTCGTCTATTAATGACCCGACATGCCTAGTCTTGATGATGACGTCATCCACATATGCCTCAACTGTCTTGCCAATTTATTTCTCCAGGCATGTTTGAATCATGTGTTGGTAGGTGGCGCCGGCGTTTTTAATCCCGAAGGACATACTGTTGAAGCAGAAAGGCCCATATGGGGTAATGAATGCTGTTGCGGCTTGATCGGACTCCTTCATTTTGATTTGGTATCCGTAGTGTGCGTCGAGGAAACACAGTGAGTCATGTCCTGCAGTGGTGTCAATAATCTGATCGATGCGGGGGAGGGGGAAGGGATCCTTAAGGCAGGCCTTGTTGAGGTTTTTGAAATCGACGCACAGGCGCCATGACTTATCCTTCTTTGGCACAAATCACCAGGTTTGCTAGCTAGTCCGGGTGTTTTATTTCTCTGATGAATCCGGCCTCGATTAACTTGGCTAGCTCCTCCCCAATAGCTTGTCATTCGGGTTCGAAAAAGTGCCGCAGTGTTTGCTTGACTGGCTTATATCCCTTCAATACATTGAGGCTGTCTTCTACCAACCTGCGTGGGATTCCTGGCATATTAGAAGGGTGCTAGGCGAATATGTCCCAGTTTTCGTGCAGGAATGCTCATAGTGCGGCGTCAATAGTTGGGTCCAGCTGTGCCCCAATGGAATCTGTCTTCTTGGGGTCCGTCGGGTGGACTTGAATTTGACTATTTCGTCTGCTGGTTTGAAGGAGGTGGATTTGGGCCGCTTATCAAGGATTACATCGTCCCTATCCACCATGGAGCGTAGTGCGATTAACTATTCGGCCGTGAGGGCCTCGGACAGTGCCTCGAGGGCCAGGGACGCGGTTTTGTTTTCGGCACAGAGGGCTATATCCGGATCACTGATGAGAGTGATAATACCGTTAGGCCCGGGCATCTTGAGCTTCATATACCCATAATAAGGTATAGCTTGAAAGCGTGTGAATGCATCTCGCCCCAACACAGCGTCACATCCACTGTTGAAAGGGGCCACTTGGAAGGTTATCTCTTCGAACCGATAGTTCTCCGGTGTGCTGAATACTATGTCGAGTGTAATTTTCCCTGCGCATCGTGCCTCCCGGCTGGGAATGATTCCTCAGAAGGTCGTATTACTTTGCTCGATGCGGGTCCTGTCTATTTCCATTTTATTGAGTGTGTCCTCGTAGATGAGGTTTAGTCCACTGCCGCCGTCCATGAGCACTTTAGTGAGCCGAAATCCATCAAAAAATTGGATTGAGGACCAAGGCGGCTGGTGCTCGGACTGACCAGAATTTTGTTTCGTCACTGGCATTGAAAGTTATGGCCGTGTCATTCTCGGGGTTTATTGTAACACCCCGGATATTACTTTCCCAATTTGTACTCCGACTCTTGCCGTTTCCGGTGTTAAGTTATTTTATTTTCTCGGGTTCGGGTTTTTTTTGTGTTCGTGTGTTGTTGTCGTTGTCATGCATCTCATATCATGTCATCATGTGCATTGCATTTGCATACGTGTTCATCTCATGCATCCGAGCATTTTCCCCGTTGTCCGTTTTGCATTCCGGTGCTTCGTTCTCCTCCGGTGGTCATTTCTAGCCTTCTTTTGTGTGTGGGGATTAAACATTTCCGGATTGAACCGAGACTTGCCAAGCGGCGTTGGTTTACTACCGGTAGACCGCCTATCAAGTTTCGTATCATTTGGACTTCGTTTGATACTCCAACGGTTATCCGAGGGACCGAAAAGGCCTCGTGTGTGTGCAGCCCAACACCCCTCCAATTTGGCCCAAAATCCACCTAATCCTTCTCCATCATCTAGATCGTTCGATCACGATCGCGTGGCCGAAAACCGCACCTCATTTGGACTCTCCTAGCTCCCTCTATGCCTATTTAAAGAACCCCCGAAAATCTCCTTCTCCTTCCTCCCGAAAACCCTAGATCCACCCCTCGCGCCGCATCGGAAATTGTTCGTCCGGACCGGACGTGTCCGTGCCGCCACCGCCGCCCAATCGCGCGCCGCCATGTGGCCCTACGCCGCCGCCCACCGCTCCGGCCCGGGAGGCCCGTAGCTGGCCCCCGCGAGCCCATCGCCTCGCCGCCCGAGCGCCCGAGGAGCCGCGCCTGCTCCTCCGCCACGCCGCCCCGCTCCGGTGGCCGGAGTTCACCGCGCCGCCCCGCACAGCTCGCCCGTGTCGCCCGAGGTCCCCGCCGGCCGCCACCGCCATCTCCGCCGCCAGATCCGGCCGGGAGTGGCCGGATCTTCCTCTCCCTCGCCTCCCGCCGCTCCGTCGAGCTCGCCGGAGCTACAGTGTTCGCCGGAGTTTGCCTCGGTTCGCGTGCCACCGAAACCCTAGATCCGGAGGTGTTTTTTTTCTTCTAAGTCCTCGAAATCCCAGATCCATGTGCTCCTGTTCATAGCCTCGTAACTTTGCATCCGTAGCTCCGATTCATGCATATAGCATAGCAAAATGTTCATCTCAGAGAGTACATCAATTTATTCCATTGCATCATTTTCATTTGAGTTCATATTGAGGCCCGAAATGCTGTTAGAAGAGGGCTACTTGAGTTAATTGTCAGATCTGCTACTCCATTTGCATATTTGTCATTTTTGCCATGATTATTGTGTGCATGATATGCCCATGAGCTCTACATATGTTTTGTTAAGGGTTTTGCCATATTTTCAGAGGTGCAACCCATGTATTTTTGTGATGTGTGTGGTGACTAGCACAAGCTTGCGAAGTGAGGCACTTGGTAGTGCTGATTTCAGGGACTTAGTAATTTCACTAAGTCCTTGATCTGTTTATCTCATATGGCCATATGTTCTTGTTGTTTCTGAGTGATTCGTGCCTCTTTTGAGGATGATCAGTAAGGATGTTTTGTTAACCTTGTAGTGCTCTATCCATACATGTCCTTGTTTGCAATTATGGAGCACCCTAGCTTGAGTCAATCGAGCTCTACTTTTGCTACTTTGTGAATCTGGGCAGATTGTCAACTTGTTTGCAATTTTGCCGATGATGTTGTAGTTGATCCGTGCATGCTATGCTATTGTTCTTGCCATGTCTAGCTTGCATTTTGTGTACTCTTGATGGGCGTATTCTTAGTTTATCATGACTTGCTCCGTAGTGAGTGCATCAAGCTCGTAAACAAGCCTACTTGATATCTGTTTTCAGCATGCTCCAGTTTTCACTAAGTCTGTGATCTGATTATGTTTTTGCCATGTTCACATGCTTGCAATTGTATTTTCTGATCCCTTTTGGCTCAAGGTCACTAAGGGACTTTTGTTAAGCTCTTTGAGTATCTCCATGCCATGCTTTATTTTGCCATGTTCAGGTCTTGTAGCATGTAGTTTTGTTGCTCCGAAGAGGGCTACCTGATCTAAAATTCCAGACAAGTGATAATTTCACTAAGTCTGCGATCTGTTTGCCATATGCATTTTTTCCATGCTTGTTTGAACCTGTTAATGGATGAATTGGCCGTAGCTCAGTGCTATACTTTTGTTAAGCATCTTGAGTGCATCCCTGCCATGTATTTTTTTGTCATGTTTGGGTGCTGTAGAATGTTCATCTCATTGCATTTAGATGGCTACTTGCTGTAAATCATAGACCGGCGTCATATTTGAATCGCTTGCCATTTCCAAACCGTAACTCCGATTCCGATGTTCTTTATATCGTTTTCAAGCGATTTCATCTCATCTTTCCAGTGGCACACTTGGATTCCTAAGTTGAGGCCAGGTTCATGCATTCCTTGTCACTTTTTGCATATGCATCCCGCATAGCATACCATCCTTGCATTGTATTGTTTGATCCTTGCACATGGTTGATTGTGTACTTGTTGCTTGTTTGTCTTGTTTGGGTAGAGCCGGGAGACGAGTTCGCTAACAAGGAGCCCATTGAGTTTGCTCTCGAGGACCCAGTCAACTCTGACAACTTTGCAGGCAAGATGATCATACCCTCGAAATCACTACTATCTTTGCTATGCTAGATTGTTCGCTCTTTTGCTATGCCAATGCTACGATGCCTACCATTTGCTTTCAAGCCTCCCAAATTGCCATGTGAAACCTCTAACCCACCATGTCCTAGCAAACCGTTGATTGGCTATGTTACCGCTTTGCTCAGCCCCTCTTATAGTGTTGCTAGTTGCAGGTGAAGATTGGAGGCCGTTCCTTGTTGGAACATTTATTTACTTCTTGGGATATCATTATATTAACTTGTTATCTTAATGCATATATATACTTGGTAAAGGGTGGAAGGCTCGGCCTCTCGCCTAGTGTTTTGTTCCACTCTTGCCGCCCTAGTTTCCGTCATATCGGTGTTATGTTCCCGGATTTTGTGTTCCTTACGCGGTTGGGTTATAATGGGAACCCCTTGATAGTTCACCTTGATTAAAGCTTTTCCAGCAATGCCCAACATTGGTTTTACCATTTGCCACCTAGCCTCTTTTCCCTTGGGTTTCCGGAGCCCGAGGGTCATCTTATTTTAGCCCCCCCGGGCCAGTGCTCCTCTGAGTGTTGGTCCAAATAGAGCCACTTGCAGCGCCACCTCGGGGCAACTCGAGGGTTGGTTTTAGTTGTACGTAGTGTTCGTCTGAGTGTGCCCTAAGAAAGAGATATGTGCAGCTCCTATCGGGATTTGTCGGCACATTCGGGCGGTGTTGCTGGTTTAGTTTTAACCTGTCGAAGTGTCTTGAAGAACCGAGATACCGAGTCTGATCGGAACGTCTCGGGAGGAGGTCTATTCCTTCGTTGACCATGAGAGCTTGTCATGGGCTAAGTTGGGACTCCCCTGCAGGGATTTGAACTTTCGAAAGCCGTGCCCGCGGTTATGGGCAGATGGGAATTTGTTAATGTCCGGTTGTAGATAACTTGAACCTTAACTTAATTAAAATGAATCAACTGAGTGTGTTACCGTGATGGCCTCTTCTCGGCGGAGTCCGGGAAGTGGACACGGTGTTGGAGTAATGCTTGCGCAGGTTGTCCTCTAGTTTTACTCACTCGCGCTTTGCCTCATCTTCTCGCTCTCTTTTGCGAACAGGTTAGCCACTATATTTGCTAGTCGCTTGCTACAGCTCCACTTATATTTTACCTTGCCTTACCTATAAGCTTAAATAGTCTTGATCGCGAGGGTGTGAGATTGCTGAGTCCCTGTGGCTCACAGATTACTATTACACCAGATGCAGGGCCTGATGATTCTACTCCAGGTGACGCGCTCGAGCTCAAGTGGGAGTTCGACGAGGACTCTCAGCGTTATTATGTTTCCTTTCCTGATGATCAGTAGTGGTTCCCAGTTGGGGGTGATCGGGACCGTGTCGCATGTTGGGTTATCTTTTATTTTGGCGCCGTAGTCGGGCCATGAGTGTTTGGATGATGTAATGTTATTTATGTACCTTGATTGACGTGGCGAGTGTAAGCCAACTATGTTATCTCCCCTTTATTATTATATTACATGGGATGTGTAAAGATTACCTTACTTGCGACATATGCCTTCAATGCGATTATGTCTCTAAGTCGTGCCTCGACACGTGGGAGCTATAGTCGCATCGAGGGTGTTACATTTATAGTTGCGACTTGGCAGACTTCGGCTAGATTGCGGAGTGCCCTCTTGCGCCGATTGTTTGAAGCAAAAGTCTCGAAAACCGTCAATACTCTGAGGTCGTCGTCCTTTTGAGGTGTTGCTCTCAGGTGTTTTTGGTGAGGATATCCTCGCCGCTCTTGGCCACTTGCCGGAGTATCCAACATGCTCTAAGGCTGTGGGTTGGTACAGTATCCGGTGTCGTGTGTATTTTGCAAGGCCGATCGAGCCATCCCTCCAGAACGGTTCCACGCCCCGTAATGGGTTTAGTTTTCTTCACTATGGGGTTGGGTGCCCCGCGATGGTGCATCCTTTTTGCTCGCCACAGGGGCTGAGGAGAGACCGGCGGTTGCCAACGAGCTATTTGAGTTTTCCGAGCACTTTCCATTGCGCGGTACTTTTATACTATGGTTGCTGTCGGCGTTCTGGGAACGGGGGTCCCCAGACTTGCCTGCCTGCGGCCTGCGGCGTGGCTCAAAAGGGGGCCCAGCACGGCCCATCTTCACCAACACAAACCCAAGACCCTCGCGAGGGGCCAAGCCTCGTGAGGCGGACGAGACGAAGCTTCCTCAGGCACGGCCACGTCAGGCTGGCTCACGAGGAGGCGGAGAGATCAAGGCGGGGTACCTCATGAGGTGCCTATGACGCAAGCCATGAAAACTCAGGGTGCCAGGCGGGTGCCAGCCCGCGCAGCGTCCTCCTTTCCTCTTTGGTGCAAAGGGGGCAAGCGCAGCCGCGGAGTACCGAGGCATCAGGCAAAGGTTGCCATTTCGGTGCAACGAGACCAAGACCAGGAGGACTACGAGATGGAGGTCACCGTGGAGCCCAAGACAGCGTCATCACCAGAGCTTTGCGCAGGCGAAGACTACTTTTGTCAGGATAGCTGATACTTGTTGTCCGCCTTCAAATTAGCCCGCCATTATTGGCTCCCTTCCTGCTCAATATTTGGGAAGAGGACCAGGGCCTCTATAAATAGGACCAGCCACCCACACAGCAAGCAGGGTCGGTCAGAGCAGAGAGAGAGAGAGAAAGGTGGCTGAACTCCTCCCAGCAGTTCATCGCCTCAGCCAAGAACAGACCCTCGCGAGGCTGTTCTTCCTTGTATTGTTCTTCATCATCAGCCCAAGAGGCAATCCACACACCACACACTGGAGTAGGGTATTACACCACAACGGTAGCCCGAACCAGTATAAACCCTGTGTCTCTTGTGTTGTTCTTTCCTTAGTTTAGATCTTAGCATGGTGGAGGGGTGCAGGTAGGTAGGAGGCAAAATCTCCGCGCGCACCCCAGTGTTCGAACCTCAAGGGTCTGCCGGAACCCGAAACCCGACCAGCCAGAGGGTTTGGCCTGAGGCCAGGGCTCCTCCGGAGGTGACACTGTCCTTGATGACAAGGCGCTCCATCAATCCTGTCTTCGACGTCACAACGGAACTCTCAATGAAAGCACCAATGTCGGTGTCAAAACCGGCGGATCTCGGGTAGGGGGTCCCGAACTGTGCGTCTAGGGTCGATGCTAACAGGAGACAGGGGGCACGATGTTCACCCAGGTTCGGGCCCTCTTGATGGAGGTAATACCCTACTTCCTACTTGATTGATCTTGATGAATATGAGGATTACAAGAGTTGATCTACCACGAGATCATAATGGCTAAACCCTACATGTCTAGCCTGTATGATTGTGATCGCCTCTACGGACTAAACCCTCCGGTTTATATAGACACCGGAGGGGCCTAGGGTTGTACAGAGTCGGTTTATAGAGGAAGGAATATTCATATTCGAACGTGAAGCTTGCCGTCGACGCAGAGAAGAGTCCCATCCGGACATGGGAGGAAGTCTTCGTCTTGTATCTTCATGGCCCATTAGTCCGGCACACGTCCCATAAGCCGGACGCCCGAGGATCCCTTAGTCCATGACTGTTGGAGATATGCCCTAGTGGCAATCATGTATGATGATATTTCCTATGTGTTTATGAACAAAGATAGTCCTTGGACATTATCAATGATGTGTATCAGCAAGTACATGACTTGTTTGTGGGACTATGCTTTGTACGATGACTGTCCTAAAAGGTCCCTACTCGAAAGGGTTGTGTGGACGCACAGCCGACTAGACTAGCATATGACACGGTCTATGGATTGGTCTCACTAGCCATGGAGCATTGGATGCTATCCGGATAATATGAAGTCGGGAGGATCTGGTCGGATTCGACGTAGTCGGATCCGAGTCGAGATAAGGTCTGAGTCAGACTGACCCAACTATAAGATGCAGCGATATGTCATCTGTGAGTCTCTAATACAACATACGTTCTATGTCCTAAGACCTGAGCTGGCGCATGTACTCAGGATGGTGACCGACTTGCTTTGGGCCAACCAAACGCTACTCCTTGACTGGGTAGTTACAAAGGTAGGTTTCGGGCTTGTCCGGACCCATGCTATGAGACATGGTCGAGCAAGATGGTATTTGCCCCTCCGATGAGGAGAGATATACTCTCGCCCCCTTGTGTGATCCGACCAAGATAAGCATGGCCATGCGACAAGGATTATGAAATAATCTGGTTTGTGGTCGGCATCACTTGAACGAGAAAGAGGTCAGGCTAGCACAAGAATGACAGACTCGCCTTGAGCCCGACAACATATATAGCGTGGCAAAGGGAATAGAAGTATGATGTGCATGTTCGCCTAACCAGCTTCATAGTCTTCTTGGTGTTCGGCATGCCTTGCTAGGGGCCTCTACCAACCATGCAGTTCGGAGGTGATCCGAACTGTGATCAAGCTGGCATGAACCTAAGGGGTCGCGCGCTTAATGGAAGGAACCTACGAGGTCGGATCCGTGGACCCGGGGTCGGATGTGATCCGAGCTGTATTTGGATTGTGGCCGAGTAGGCTTATGGGTTTTAGGGTCCATGCGAAGACCAAGTGTTGAGCCCGCGACGAATGCCTATATAAAGTGGGGTGCGGCACACTCATGCGGTTGATCGCTTCGGCACTGTCACTAGGGATTGCATTTCTTGCGAATAGACACCTCCACTCACCGCCAGTTGTGTGATCGGACCTAGTAGTCCGCTGCACGACGTTCCTCCTGCACGCGTGGATACTGTTAGAGGCGGTGCACTTGTGCTGCTCTGGCGAACCTATTCATGGGAACCGACGACCGGCTGTTCAAGGGAGATCGGACAAGGAGGAGACTATCCACGCAGATGCGCTGCCCCAACTTTTCTTCCGCTGCACGGCACTGCGCGTCTAGTGGTAACGATCCGTGATCCATCTCCCATAGCATGTTCTTGGTTGTTCTACTCGTAGGAAAATTTTAATTTGCAATCGACGCACCCTACCGTAGAACCCAACAAGGACTCCCTCAAGGAGGAACGCCGCCATCAAGCCTCGATCCGGGCAGCAAGGTACCAGCAGCCGCTGCAGCGGTACCATTTCCACAGCGTCCGCTTGAGGACGCTCGAGGTGGGTGATCTCGTCCTGAGGTGGGTGCTCTCCAGGGAGGGGCTGCATAAGCTCTCTCCCATTTGGGACGGCTCATTTAGGATTGCCCGCATCTCCAGACCTGGCGCCGCGCAACTGGAGACGCATGACGGGATCCCCATGCAGAACGCCTGGAACATCCAGCACTTCCGGAAGTTCTACCCATGAAGCAAGGCCCGGTGCCTGTGAAGGTCTCCGCTCATGACACTCTTACATAATAATGAGTGGGGCTGTACATGCCCTGGAGTCTCGGGAGAGCTGCCCACGGGCCTCGGGGGCTCCCTCCCACGTCCTAGTGGCAGCACTTAGCTCCGCGCTGGTGAGATGACTAGGAGGAGGAAGTAGGAGCGGGTGGCGAGGAGACAGAGATGAGAAAGGGGGCTCCGCCCCTCCCATCATTTATAGCCGGAAGGAGGCCAACCGTCGGCCTCCATGATCCCATGCAATGATGGTTTTCCGTGCATGTAGCAAAGTCTCGTCAAGTCAAACGGTCGCCGAGGCTGCGTGGGGAAGCGGAGGCACCCACGTCCCATCAGTCGCCACGCGTCGACCAAGGCCGCAGGCGGTTGGGCCCGCGGTGTTCCGCACTTGCCCTTTGGCTCTGCCTCGAAGCCAAGTTTGAGCGTGCCTTGGGCCCGGGGCTACTATCGGCATCCTGGGAAGGGGGTACCCAGACATGCCTCCCTGTGGCCCACGGAGTGGCTCTGTCGACAACCCGGTACGGCCGAGCTTCAGCATCAGCAACCCAAGACCCTCGCGAGGGGCCAAGCCTCGTGGGGAGGACGACGCCAAGTCCTCCCTGGGGGTGGCCTCACCAGGCTGGCTCCCAAGGAGCAAAGATATTTATGTAAGGTGCACCTCACGAGGTTTGAATGACGTGAGCCATGATGAACAAGGCCAGGCGGGCGTCACTGGGCGCAGTGTACTAGTTTACTCTTTGGTGCTAAGGAGGCAAGCGCAGGCGCGGGGTCCCAAGGAATCAAGCAAAGGTTTCCATATCGGTGCAACAAGACCAAGACCACCAAGATGGTAGGACGGAGGTCATTACGGAGCCCACCGCGGTGTCACCTCCAGAGGCTTATGCAAGCAAAGACCGCTTTTGTCAGGATAAATTTTACTAGTTCTCCCCCTTCGAATTTGGACATTGTGAGATCCCTTCCCACTTATATTTGGGAAGAGGACAATGGACACAATAAATAGGACTTAGCCACCACCATAGAGGGGACGGATCATTCAGAGCATCCTCTCACCCACCAGCTCACCGAGCTGAAGAACACCTCACCTCCTGAGGCCGTTCTACCACTGTACTAGTTCATCCTCAGCCCCTCGAGGCAATCCACCCCAAAGATGGAGTATGGTATTAGACCGCAAGGTGGCCCAAACCAGGATAAACTGCTGTGTCTCTTTTCCCACGGGTTCGTCGAGCTAGGCCTAGGAATCATTGAGCGGGAAGACTAGGAAGGACCAGTTGTTCGCACGCACCCCAGAGTTCGAACCTCTCAAGGGTCTGTGGAACCCTGAATCTGGCAGGCTGGGCTCCTGCCCAGGCGCTCCTTTCACCCTCCTCGCCTTCGACGGTCGTTCCTAGGAGGAGTGGGACAAGAAAGGGCATCACGGGGCACTTATCTTTTTTCAATCTTAAATCTATAGGAACTAGCCTAATTTTAATTCAAATAATGTAATCTCTAGTGTCCTTGTTTGTTTTCTGTAATGCTTTACTTGTTATCAACATATTAAAGAAAAAGATGAACCTTGCTGGGATCCCGTGCATGTGCATGTCAATGCAGAGGTGAGATGCCTCTTTAATGTAATTAAACAAGTTTTCCCCGGCAGGCTATCCTGCCGGTACCCTTTTTATCTACCAGAGAGCTACGTCTATCGGGTGATAGACAAAGGAAATAGCCCCCCGACAACTTCTTTTTACCAAGGGCCACTACGACCATCCTGACCGAAGCAACATTCGAGTCAGGGATGAGAGCACCTAAGCCTCAAAGCATGGTGAGGTTTTCTTGTGCACAAGTTATAGCTTACAAAACACTAATAGACATGAGGTAGAACTTATATGTTTGGCTTGCCGGGGATCGTAGTGCCAGGAAATCTTCTCAACTCCTTGTCAAAGCCAATTTCATGGCAGGAACCTGCAGCTTCATGTAGATGAGAATGAATGCAAGATGCGATCCTATCTATATGCATATGCAGATGCTCAAGAAATCCTTATGTAGTGATCTTGGAATGCTCATGCATGCATGCAATCTTGGTCAGGCCCCCCACAATGCTTCTTTATTTTCTCTTGCACAGGGCCATCGCCCTGGCTTTGTACAAGGGGCTTCATGAAGTTGATGCAAGGCCTGTACAAAAGGGTAGCTGCCGGGCTGGGCCCAACAACCCTGCCATACGGGTAGAACTTGCGGAGATGCTCAATGTTCCAAGAGTTTTGCAACTTAATGCCATCTCCGGTCTCCAGATGGACTGCGCCAGGTCTGGTGACTCGTACTACCAGGTAAGGGCCTTCTGACTTCGGTGACAACTTGTTTGTACCCTTGGCAGACAGAACGTGCCTAAGGACAAGGTCACCTTCCTCAAAACACCAGGCATGAACCCTGCGACTATGATAGGGACGCAGGGCTTGCTGATAGCGTGTAGCACGCGTAGCAGCCCGAAGACGATTCTCCTCGAGTAGCACAGTGTTGTCACGCCGATGCTGATCTTGTGCTACTTCATAGTAGGCAAGCACTCTAGGAGACCTGTAAATGCGTTGCGTGGGGATAACTACTTCTGCCCTGTAAACAAGGGAGAAGGGAGTCTGCCCGCTAGCTCAGCTTGGTGTCGTTCTGAGGGACCATAGAACTAGCGACAGCTCCTCGATCTAGTGCCTACCATGCTTCTGCAGCGTATCAAAGGCTCTCATCTTAAGTCCGCGGAGCACTTCAACATTTGCCCTCTCAACTTGTCCATTGCTCTGGGGGTGTGCTACAGCGGCAAATGAGATCTTCCATCCGAGGGCGTGAACATATTGCATGAAGGCACGGCTTGTGAACTGGGTGCCGTTGTAGGTAATGATCCTTGCCGGAACTGCAAAACGACACACTAGCTTTTTCAAGAACTTGATAGTTGACTGAGCAGTCACCTTTCTCATAGTAGTCACTTCCGTCCACTTTGTAAACTTGTCGATAGCAACGAACAAGAATTCAAAGACACCGATTACTCGGGGGAAGGGGCCGAGGATATCGAGCCCCCAGACCGAAAATGACCATGATAGAGGGATTGTTTGAAGAGCTTGGGCAAGTAGGTGGCTTTATTTGGAATGGAACTGGCAGGCTTCACATTTGGTGACTAGCTCGACCGCATCTTGGAGGGCTGTATGCCAATAGAGTCCTTGCCTAAATGCTTTTCCAACTAATGCCATTGATCCAATGTGGGAGCCTCAAATGCCTTTGTGTATCTCAGCCAGCAGTTCCTTTCCTTCTTCCTGTCATACGCACTTCAATTTCACACCGTTAGGCCCCCTTCTGTATAGAGTGTCATTGACAAACTGATACATACTGGCCTTCCGGGCTACTTTTTCTGCTTCATCTTGGTTGTCGGGAAACTCCCCGGCCTGGAGGAAGTGGACAATGTGTCTTGCCCAAGTTGGAGCCTGGGGCTCGGTAATGAGGACTAGAGGCACCTCCTTTGCTGCGGGAGCACATGCCTCGTTCACGGGGTCCATGGGCCCGGCTGGAGGGTGTGGTCCGGTAGGCTGTGAGGAGTTGTTTCCCCCAAGGTCTCTGCCAGGAGTGAATGGCTCTACCGGGAGAGGCTTACTGGTGTCCAAATTTCTCCTTTTTCGGGCCATTGTTGCTGGGGATAGGGAGAGCTTAGTGGGATGGAGAACAAAAGTCCCTGGTTCCACAAGAAGCTTCTGCGCAGCACACTTTAACAGATTATCAGCTATGCTGCTTTCGACACAGGGTACGTGCTCTGTTTGCAATCCTTCAAAGCGCTCCATTCTCCTAACTTCCTCGACGTATGCCTCCATCAATGGACTTTGGTAATCCTTGTTAACTTGTCTCACCACAAGTTGTGAATCTCCTTAAATGATCGGCTTCTTGATTCCCAATTTGCCTGCAATCCTGAGCCCGGCAAAGAGTCCTTCATACTCAGCTATATTGTTGGTTGCTTCTTCCTAGGAAAAATGCATTTGGACGACATACTTAAAGTGCTCCCTAGAGAGGGCGACAAGAAGCACGCCAGCTCCTGCACCTTGTAGGGAAAAAGCACCATCAAAATACATAATCCATTCTTGGGGTGATTCCTTCCAGGGATGATTGTCTCTATCACGTCCTCTTCAGGGGTTGGTGTCCATTCTTCAATAAACTCTGCCCATGCCTTGCTCTGAATAGTTGATGTGCTCTCAAACTTCAAACCAAAACTAGATAGCTACAAAGTCCACTCCACTATTCTGCCGGTAGCCTCAAGGTTTTGGAGTATCCTTTAAAGAAGGAAACGAGTAACAACCGTGATCTCATGGTCTTGGAAGTAGTGGCACAATTTCCTTGAGGCCATGATGAAACCAAAGATTAACTTTTGCACGCCAGAGTACCTCGATCTATACCCCTGTAAGAGGGAGCTAACGAAGTACACTGGCGCCGCACCACTTTCTTCCTTGCTAGGTCCTTGGGGTTGCTCTCGTTGCCCTGCCCATTGCTGTCCAGATCCTTCTCTGACTTTGCCGGTCCCTGCTCACTCTTGGCCTCATCCACTTCTCGCTGTGCTACCAAAGCTGCACTGACCACCTGGTTGGTTGCCGCTAAGTACAGTAGTAACGACTCCTGGGGTTTCGGAGCAACCAAGGTAGTCATAGAGGAAAAGTAGGCCTTCAACTCTTGCAAAGATGTATCTGCTTCCGGGTCCACTCCATAGGCCCTGCCTTCTTCAAAATTTTGAAGAATGGTAGGGCGCTCTCGGCAAACTTGGAGATGAATCTGCTTAGCGCGGCAACGCATCCTGTCAGATGCCTCACATCCTTAACTGTACTTGGCGCTTGGATCTAATCAATAACTTCGATCTTGTCGGGGTTGGCCTCGATCCCTTGATGGGACACAAAGAACACAAGCAACTTGCCGGAGGGAACACCAAATACACACTTCTCCAGGTTGAGCTTCAAATTGATCTTGCTTAGATTACAAAATTTTTCCTCCAGATCACGGATAAGGGTGGCCCTATCCTTGGTCTTGACAACAATGTCATCCATATAAGCTTCTATGTTTCTGTGTGGTTGTGGTTCAAAACCAATCTGGACTGCCCTTGCAAAAGTGGACCCGACACTCTTCAATCCTAACGGCATGCGGACAAAATAGTACGTACCACAGGGGGTAATGAAGGACGTCTTCTCTTCATCTTCCATGCACATGAAGATTTGGTGATACCCAGAAGATGCATCTAGAAAGGAGAGAAAATCACAACCTGAAGAGGAATCCACAATCTGATCGATACGCTGCAAGGGAAATGGGTCCTTCGGGCAAGCTTTGTTGAGATCTGGGAAATCTATGCAAAGCCTCCACTTCCTGTTAGCCGTTCGTACTACCACTGGATTTGACAACCATGTGGGATGCAGCAGTCCTCTGACTAAACCAGCGGCCTCAAGTTTCTGGATCTCTTCCACAATGAACTTCTGCCTCTCCAAGGCATGCTTCCGAACTTTCTTCTTGATAGGTCGGGCATGTGGGTAGACAGCAAGGTGGTACTCGATTACCTCCATGGCAACACTGGGGATATCAAACGGTTGCCTAGCAAACACATCGATATTCATCCATAGGAAGGCAACGAGCGCGCTTTCCTATTTGTCATCGAGGGTGGCACTGATGGTGAAAGTACCATCAACGCCAGCCAGCCCTGCTAGGACCTTCTTCACTTGGGGTGCAGCGTCCTTGGATCTCTTGCTGTTGGAACACTCCGGCACATCATCAACGGGTGATGTGCATTCGAAGGGGGCACACTAACCGTATTATGTGCCGGAGTTCTGACTATATCTCTTTTTTCCTTTGCTTTCCTTGGCGGGAACTGTTGCTGCTGCTTCCTCTGTCTCAACCACGTCTCGGTACATCTTGTCCACACAAATGATTACATCCTTCTCATCTGATGGGATGGTGATGACTCCCAGTGACCCAGGTATCTTCAAGGTTTTGTAGGCATAGTGCGATGCCGCCATGAATTTAGCCAAGGCCGGGCGTCCAAGAATCCCATTTTATGGCAGGGGTAGATCGACCACATCAAACACAATCCTCTCAGTCTGGTAGTTTAGTTCTCCCCCAAATGTTACCGGCACATGATCTTTCCCTTAGGATGGCTCCTGCCGGGATTAACACCTTGAAAGGTGTTGGTAACCTCTAGCTCTTCCTTTGCTATCATAAGCTTGCTGGTAACTGCTGGGGAAATCAGATTCAATCCGGCCCGCCATCCACCAACATCTTTCTGACATTGAGGTTGCGAATTCTTGGGGAGACCAACAATGGCAAACACCCTACCGTAGTGGTTCGGCTAGGGTGGGCCTCCTCGTCAAAGATGATGGGTGTGCAGGACCACTTGAGCGGCTTTCGGGCCTCTGGTGCTAGTTCCACGACATTGACCTCTCGCGCCCACCGCTTGAGTTGGTGGTGAGAGGTGTGCAGGGATGCACCTCCGTCAATGCATAGGGAGTCGGTGGCCTTCTGTAACTCTTGCTCAATGGTTTCCTCTTCATCCCTCCGTCACTCTCATCATCACAGGCTTCCTTCTCTCGGCCTCTGGCAGGTTTTCCTTGGTTCTGAAAGGGTTTGCCGGGGCGATTTACTTCACCACCTCGGCCCTTACCACCAGCAACATTCTGACCTTTTCCCTTGTCACGCTTCTCATACTGTGCTCTTTGCCTCTTGACAAGCTGCTCAACCTGATAACACTCTTGAAGGTCGTGGCCCTTGGTCCGATGAATCTTGCAATACGGCCCATCACCTTTGTAACGCCCACGATGCAGCTATATCTCCCACGTGTCGAAGCACGACTTAGAGGCATAACCGCATTGTAAGCAATGTCGCAAGTGGAGTAATCTTCACACAACCCATGTAATGAATAAGGAAAAGAGGTACATAGTTGGCTTACAATCGCCACATCACACAATAGCATAAAAATCATTACATTCATCCAGATACAATCAAGGTACGACTACGGAACCAAAATAAAGAACAACCCCAAATGCAACAAAGTCCCCGATCACCCCAACTGGGCTCCACTACGGATCGTCTGGAAAGGAAACGTAGTATCGTCCTGAGTCCTCATCGAACTCCCACTTGAGCTAAGTCGAATCACCTGGAGCGGTATCATCGGTCCCTGCATCTGGTTTTGGAAGGAATCTGTGAGTCACGAGGACTCAGCAATCTCACACCCTCGCGATCAAGACTATTTAAGCTTATAGGAAGGGTTAAAGGTATGAGGTGGAGCTGTAGCAAGCACTAGCATATATGGTGGCTAACATATGCAAAAGAGAGCGAGAAGAGAAGGCAAAGGCACGATCGATAAACTATGATCAGGAAGTGATCCTAGAACCACCTACGTTCAAGCATAACACGAGACCGTGTTCTCTTCCTGGACTCCGCCGAAAAGAGATCATCACAGCCACACACTCTATTGATTCATCTTAATTAAGTTAAGTTTCGGGTTTTCTACAACCGGACATTAACAAATTCCCATCTGCCCATAACCGTGGGCATGGCTTTCGAAAGTTCAAAACCCTGCAGGGGTGCCCCAACTTAGCACATCACAATCTCTCACGGTCAACGAAGGATATTCCTTGTCGCAAGACAATCCGATCAGACTCGGAGTCCCGGTTACAAGGCATCTCGACAATGGTAAAACTAGACCTGTAAAGCCGCGCGAATGTGCCGACAAATCCCGATAGGAGCTGCACATATATTGTTCTCAGGGCACACCGGATGGGCAAGACGTCGGGTTGGCATAGACCCTGGTTGCCCAGGGGGCGCCGGACATCGCCCAGATTGGACCAACACTCAGAGGAGCACTGGCCCGGGGGGTTTAAAATAAAGATGACCCTTGAGTCCGCGAAACCCAAGGGAAAAAGGGCTAGGTGGCAAAAGGTAAAACCAAGGTTGGGCCTTATTGGACGAGTTTTATTCAAGGCGAACTGTCAAGGGGTTCCCATTATAACCCAACCATGTAAGGAACGCAAAATCAAGGAACATAACACCAGTATGACGGAAACTAGGGCGGCAAGAGTGGAACAAAACACCAGGCATAAGGCCGAGCCTTCCACCCTTTACCAAGTGTATCGATGCATTAACAATAGACAAGATTAATAATGATATCCCAACAAAAACATGTTCCAACAAGGAACAAACTCCAACCTTCACCTACAACTAGCAAAGCTATAAGAGGGGCTCAGCAAAGCGGTAACATAGCCAAACAATGGTTTGCTAGGACAAGGTGGGTTAGAGGTTTGACATGGCAATATGGGAGGCATGATAAGCAAGTGGTAGGTATCGTAGCATAGGCATAGCAAAAAAGCGAGCATCTAGCAAGCAAAGATAGAAGTGATTTCGAGGGTATGATCATCTTACCTGCAAAGTTCTCCAAGTTGACGTTAGCTTGATCCTCGTAAACGTACTCAACAGGCTCCTCGATCACGTACTCGTCTCGCAGCTCTACCCAAAGCAAGAACACAAGCAAAGGGAGACACAATCAACCACGTGCAATGCACAAGCAACATGATGCAAAACATGGCATGATATGCGGGATGCGATATGCATTGCATATGCATGTTTCGGAAAGGAAAGATTGAACCTGGCCTCAACTTGGAAAACCAAGAGTGCCACTGGAAAAGGGAGTTGATTTCGTTCGAAATCGATATAAAGATCACTGGAATCGGATGCACGGTTTGCAAATGGCAAGCAAAACAAATATGGCACCGATCTGCGAGAAATAGCACGAGGCCATCTAAATGCATCAAGAACAACATTCTACAGCACTCTGACATAGCAACAAAATACATGGCAGGGCTCCACTCAAGATACTTGACAAAAGATGAACACTGAGCTACGGCTAATTCACTCAATAGCAGGTTCCAACAAGCACGGCAAAAGTGCAAAAGATATCAGGTTACAGACTTATTGAAAATACCAACATGTCAGGAATTTAACATCAGGAAGCAATGTTTAGAGAAAGATAACAACATGCTACAGGAACATATCATGGCAAAGAAAGGCATGGCAATGATCTACTCAAAGCATACAATAAAGTCCCTTACTGACCATAATCCAAAAGGGATCACAAAATACCATGGCAACCATGTGAACATAGCAATTATCGTTAACAGATTCAGACTTAGTAGAAAACTGGAACATGGCAAAATAGATATTAAGTAGGCATGTTTGTGAGCTCGATGCACGCACCACGAGGCATTGCCTGACAAACTAAGCATACACCCAGCAAGTAGACATGGCATAGAAGCTAAACATGGCAAGAGCAACATCATAGCATGCATGGATCAACTACAACAAGCTCGGCAAAAATGCTTAACAAGCAAAAGAGCGAGCATCTAGCAAGCAAAGATAGAAGTGATTTCGAGGGTATGATCATCTTGCCTCCAAAGTTCTCCGAGTTGACGTTAGCTTGACCCTCGTAAACGTACTCAACGGGCTCCTCGATCACGTACTCGTCTCCCGGCTCTACCCAAAGCAAGAACACAAGTAAAGGGAGACACAATCAACCACATGCAATGCACAAGCAACATGATGCAAAACATGGCATGATATGCGGGATGCGATATGCAATTCATATGCATGTTTCTGAAATGAAAGATTGAACCTGGCCTCAACTTGGAAAACCAAGAGTGCCACTGGAAAAGGGAGTTGATTTCGGTCGAAATCGATATAAAGATCACCGGAATTGGATGCACGGTTTGCAAATGGCCAGCAAAACAAATATGGCACCGATCTGCGAGAAACAGCACGAGGCCATCTAAATGCATCAAGAACAACATTCTACAGAACTCTAACATAGCAACAAAATACATGGCAGGGATCCACTCAAGATGCTTGACAAAAGATGAACACTGAGCTACGGCTAATTCACTCAATAGCAGGTTCCAACAAGCATGGCAAAAGTGCAAAAGATATCAGGTTATAGACTTAGTGAAAATAACAACATGTCAGGAATTTAACATCAGGAAGCAATGTTTAGAGCAAGAAAACAACATGCTACAGGAACATATCATGGCAAAGAAAGGCATGGCATGAATCTACTCAAAGCATACAATAAAGTCCCTTCCTGACCATAATCCAAAAGGGATCAGAAAATACAATGGCAACCATGTGAACATAGCAATTATCGTTAACAGATTCAGACTTAGTAGAAAACTGGAACATGGCAAAACAGATATTAAGTAGGCATGTTTGCGAGCTTGATGCACTCACGACGAGGCATTGCCTGACAAACTAAGCATACACCCAGCAAGTAGACATGGCATAGAAGCTAAACATGGCAAGAGCAACATCATAGCATGCATGGATCAACTACAACAAGCTCGGCAAAAATGCTTAACAAGTAAACATTCTGTCAGGAACATTTTATAGCAAAAGTAGAGCTCGATTGAATCAATCTAGGGTTCTCCATAATTGCAAAAAATACATGGATGGATAGAGCACAACCATATCTACAAAACATCCTTACTTATCATGCTCAAAAGAGGCACGAATCACTCGGGAGCAACATGAATACATGGCATAAAAATATTGACAGGACAAAGATGAGCTCAAATGAACATGGTTCAATGGAATGAAATGACAAATGTGCTAGTCACCACAGAGATCCCAAAAATACATGGCATACACCCCTATAAAGATGGCATGGCATACTTCAAAACTCATGTAGAGCTCAAGTTCATAGGAGGCACACATCAATCATGGCAAAAATGACAAATGTCCAAATCCTGATAAGGATATGAAGCTAATATAAACTAGCACTCTTGCAACAGCATTTACGGCATCAAGATGGGCTCAAATGAACATGGTTCAATGGAATGAAATGAAGTACTCATTGAGATGAACAATTTGATATGCTACACACCCAAAACGGAGCCACAGATGATGAGTTATGGCATGGCGAAAATAAGCAAAAAAATAGTAGGGTTAGGGCAAAAGTCAACCCTCGAGATTTTTGGATCCAGATCTGCACAGACTTCGAGGCACTCGCCAGAGTACTCGCTGGAACAGTGGCTGCCGGACTTGGTGGTGATGACCGGAGGAAGAAGACCGGCGATGGCGGCGGCGCGGCGACGCGGAAGCCGAGGGGCGGCGAGCGGTGGATCCGGCACGGCGGCGGACGATGATGTCGGTGAGCGGTGACGCGGCGCGGCACCGGCGTGGGACGGCGGCACGGGGCGGCGTCGGTCGGTGGCGGCGGACTCGGGCTGCGAGGGCTCCCCAGGCGGCGGGGCGCGGCGATGGGCTGCGGGGGAGAGCCAGCGGGGACACGTGGCGTCTCCGTATTGGCGCGGGGCGGCGGCGCGGGCTGTCCGGCGAGAAACGGACATGTCTGAGGCGCGGATGAGGAGCGGGGCTAGGGTTTACGGGTGGATGGGATCCGGAATTTTTGGTGGAGATGCCTTTTATAGGTTGGAGGAGCTAGGAGGCTCCAAATTGAGCGCGGTTTTCGTCCACGCGATCGTGATCGAACGACCTAGATGATGGAGGGGTTTAGGTGGGTTTTGGGCCACTTTGGAGTGGTGTTGGGCTGAAACACACACGAGGCCTTTTTGGTCCCTCGGTTAACCGTTGGAGTATCGAACGAAGTCCAAATGGCACGAAACTTGACAGGCAGTCTACCGGTAGTAAACCAAGGCCGCATGGAAAGTCTCGGTCCAATCCAAGAACGGTTAATACCCGCACACGAAAAGAGGTAAAAAGGGATACTGGAGGACATAGGAGCGCCGGAATGCAAAACGGACAACGGGGAAAATGCTCGAATGCATGAGAAAAACACATATGCAAATGCGATGCACATGATGACATGATATGAGATGTATGACAAAGACAAAAGCACACGAAGACAAAAACCCGACAACGAGGAAATATCATAACTTAGTGCCGGAAACGGCAAGAGTTGGGATACAAATATGGAAGGTTACATACGGGGTGTTACAACACTCCACCACTACGGAAGGATCTCGTCTCGAGATCTAGGACTGGAAAAACTTCGGGTACTCAGAACGGAGGTGGTCCTCACGTTCCCAGGTGGCTTCACGGTCGGAATGATGTGACCACTTGACTTTCAGGAATTTGATAGACTTGTTGCGAGTCTTGCGCTCAGTTTCTTCAAGAATAGCAATGGGGTGCTCATGATAAGACAGGTCTTCTTGGAGATCATTCTCTTCGAAGTTGACGGTGCGGTCAGGAGTCTTGAAACACTTGCGGAGTTGAGACACGTGATACACGTCGTGCACGTTTGCAAAGTTGGATGGAAGCTCAAGTTGATAGGCGAGATCGCCTCTTTTGCCCATGATCTTGGAAGGACCCACGTATCTAGGGGCAAGCTTCCCTTTGATACCGAAGCGACGAGTACCTTTCATTGGAGAGACGCGGAGGTAGACATGGTCTCCGATCTCGAAAGCCAAGTCACGATGCTTGCTATCATAGTAACTCTTCTAGAGCGATTGCGCGGCTTTGAGATTTTCACGAATGACATTGCACATTTCTTCAGCCTCTGTAATCAAGTGATTGCCAAGAAGTTGGCATTCACCAGTCTCTGAACAGTTAAGAGGAGTACGACACTTCCTGCCATAGAGAATTTCGAATGGGGCCTTGCCCGAACTCGCTTGAAAGCTGTTGTTCTAGGAGAACTCGGCATATGGAAGACAATCTTCCCACTTCATACCGAAAGAGATGACACAAGCCCTGAGCATATCTTCAAGAATTTGATTTACTCGCTTGACTTGGCCACTGGTTTGAGGATAAAAAGCTGTGCTGAAGCGAATGTTGGTGCCCATGGCCTTCTGAAAAGAATCCCAGAACTTAGAGGTGAAGATGCTGCGATGCTCTGAAGATATCAACTGCGGAATGCTGTCCAGAGAGACAATCCTGGAGGTATATAGCTCTGCCAACTGAGTTGCTGTGATAGATTCTTTGATAGGAAGAAAATGAGCCACTTTGGTGAGCTTGTCGATGACAACAAAGATAGCGGCATTGCCACACTTGGACTTTGGAAATCCAGTCATGAAGTCCATCTCAATATGGTCAAACTTCCATTCTGGAATGGCAAGAGGTTGGAGGAGACTAGCTGGTCATTGGTGTTCTGCTTTCACTCTTCTGCAGACATCACATTCATTCACGAACTGAGCAATCTCGCGCTTCATTCGAGTCCACCGATACGACTGCTTGAGGTCCTGCTACATCTTTGTACTTCTAGGGTGGATAGAGAGGAGTGAATTGTGAGCCTCGTTCATGATGACTTTATGAAGGTCACCTTTAGGCACAACACTGTGATCCTCGAAGAATAGAGTGTCCTTGTCATGAAGATGATAGCACCTGTACTTGGGTTGACTCTTGGCAATCCCAATCTTCACCTTCTTCACCATAACATCAAGAAGTTGAGCCTCACGAATCTGATTTTCCAAAGTAGGAGAGACTTGGAGGTTGGCAAGGAATCCTTGAGGAACAACTTGGAGATTGAGTTTCTGGAAAGCTTCACAAAGCTCTGGTTGGTAGGGCTTGATAATCAGACTGTTGCAGTAAGCCTTCCTGCTCAAAGCGTCAGCAATTACATTGGCCTTGCCTGGAGTATATTCAATACTCGGATTATACTCTTGAATCATTTCGACTCAACGAGTTTGCCTGAGGTTGAGGTTTGGCTGAGTGAAGATGTACTTGAGACTCTTATGATCAGTGAAGATGTCCACTTTTCTTCCCAACAAGAGATGTCTCCATGTTAAAAGAGCATGGACAACTGCCGCCAACTCGAGGTCATGAGTGGGGTAGTTCTTTTCGTTGGGCTTCAACTGGCGAGAGGTATAGACCACAACTTTCTTCTCTTGCAACAACACTGCCCCAAGACCATGAAGGGAAGCATCACAGAAGACCTCGAACGGTTTGGATTCATCAGGAGGAGTCAGAACTGGAGCAGTGACTAACTTCTCTTTCAGGGTGTTGAAAGCGATGTCACATTCAAGCGACCAGACATACTTCACATGCTTCTGGAGGAGGTTGGAACGAGGCTTCGTGATCTTTGAAAAGTTCTCAATGAACCTTCGACAATAGCTTGCGAGCCCAAGGAAACTGCGGAGTTGCTTCACATTCTGAGGTGGTTCCCAATTCACAATTGTAGACACCTTCTCAGGATTAACATCTATGCCCTTGGCGGAGATGATATGTCCAAGGTAGAGAACCTCATCGAGCCAAAACTCGCACTTTGAGAACTTCGCATAGAACTGATGTTCTCTGAGTTTATCCAGCACCAATCTCAAGTGCTTGGCATGATCCTCCTTGTTCTTGGAAAAGACCAAAATGTCATTGAGGTAGACCAAGATGAAGTCATTTGTGTAGGCATTGAAGATGAAGTTCATCATGCGAGGGAATGGTGGAGGAGCATTTACGAGGCCGAAAGACATGACAGTGTATTCATATGAACCATAGCTTGTTCTGAATGCTGTCTTGGGGATATCTTCTTCACGAATGTGAATCTGATGATAGCCCATACGGAGATCAAGCTTGGAGAATACTTGAGCACCTTTGAGTTGTTCGAAAAGCTCATTAATGTTGGGAAGTGGGTACTTGTTCTTTATGGTCTTCTTGTTCAATGGACGGTAGTCGACACAAAGTCGGTCCGTTCCATCCTTCTTCTTGACAAAAAGAACACCACAACCCCATGGAGAAGAACTTGGTCGGATAAGACCCATACGCTCTTGAATATCGAGTTGCTTCTTCAGCTCCTTCAACTCTTCAGGTCCAAGCTTGTAAGGATGTTTGCAAATAGGTTCCGTGACAGGCTCAAGATCGATGACGAATTCAACTAGCCGGTGCGGAGGCATTCCTAGAAGCTCTTCAGGAAAGACGTCTTGATATTCGAAAACGACTGGAATCTGAGAGATGGCATCCAACTCGCCCTTCTCATTGAGGGAAAACAGTCGAATGGTATCATCACGAGCGGTAAAGACGATTACATCCTCAAACGAATGTGTCAATTGAATCTGCCTGGCAGCACAATCAAGCTGAGCCTTGTGCTTGGAAAGCCAATCCATTCCGAGAATAAGATCAATATCCGAGTTACCAAGGACCATTGGAGAAGAAAGAAACTTATAGTCGCCCAACGTGATAGTAACATCCGGAGCCATCATTTTGGTGTTCATGAACAAACCCGGAGAGGAAACCGCTATCGGCTTAGGCAAATCAACGGTATGCAAATCGTGCATGGATGCAAAAGGCTTCGATATGAATGACAAAGATGCACCAGTATCAAAAAGAACTCTTGCAGGGATATCGTTAACAGGAAGGTTATCCATAATCACATCTGACGAGTCCTCTGCCCGAGTTGCGTTCATCATGTTGATCTTAGCAGACTTGGGATTATGCTTGACCACTGCAGTGCTAGCAGATCTCACAGGAGGAGGAGGAGGAAGACGCCTCTGGTTGAAGCATTTGTTGGCATAGTGACCCTTCTGCTGACACTTGTTGCACGTGACCTCTGAGAGAGGACAGTGATACGGAGCACTTGATCTTGGAGCATGAGACGAAGTCTTGTTCTAAAAGCCTAGGTTGGGTGGGTGGGAAGATCCATTGCCACCTTTGCTCTCCTGCTGATAAGGTTAACGGAACGGAGGAGGAGGAGGCAACCAATACTTTTGCTGCTTAGTTGCCACTTGAGTTGAGGAAGGAGTTGCATCCCTGACTCGTTTCTTGGAAGCATTGCACTTGAGTTGAGCAGTCTCTTGTTTCAGTGCCATGTTGTAAAACTTATCGTACTTCTGCAGCTCAAAAAGCACGACAGCTAGTTGGAGATTTTCTCTGAGGCCACCTTTGAACTGATAAATCATGCTCTTCTCATCAGGGAAGTCTTGCTTAGCGAAACGAGCGAGCTTCTGGAACATTATGTTATACTGGTAAACAGACAAGCTGCCTTGCTTCAGGTTGTGGAATTCCTCACGCTTTCTCTCAACAACACTCTAAGGAATGTGGTGAGCTTTGAAGTCTTGAAGGAATTCATCCCAAGTAATCACACGACCTCCTCTGGAATCTTTGTACTGTTGATACCATTCTGCAGCTTGGCCTTTGAGTTGGAACGAGGCAAACATGACAAAGTCGTCAGGCCTGACGTTGCTGCACTCGAAATGCTTGCAGATATCCATGAGCCAATCATCGGCGTCTGTTGCCTCGACACAGTTACTGAAGCTCTTTGGCTGGTTCGCGAGGACTGATTGAGTGTAGCAAACTGATTCTGATTGTTGCCATGGCCTTGATTCCCTTGGTTGCGCTCTTGCAAGAGTTACATGATCAGCTGCGTGTTGGCATTGGTAGCGGCCATCACAGCTTGCCATGCCTCCGGAGGTGGAGGTGGTGGTGGCGGTTCAGGATTCTGACGTGTTGGAGGAGCCATCCTGAAGAGGGTGACATCCATTAGCATCTTGACAGACATATATTCAATCTGAATCAAATGGATCGAAATTGCAACATATAGTCTTAACATCCAAACAAAAATGAACGAATGCATTCCAATTGAAATGGTCACACTTCCATAAATTGAGAAGCCACTTAGATAGAGGTAGAAGAATAAAATAACAAGGTACGGACAAGAACAAATACTTGGTGAGGATTACCCAATCACAAACCAAATATCCGCGGAAGAAATACTAGAGCTACATGAATTGCCACCTATGAAACTCCCGAAATTTTCCCGGTTAAGCTATCAGGTGTTGGGGATACAGGGGAAGCATAATATCTCACCCAAAGCTAGCAAATCCTACATCTAGTTGTATCCATCCTTCAACACATAACCAAGAAACCTTCGGAAATCATCTACCTCAACCTTCGAAAAGCATCCGTTATACAAGTTATGGTGATACTCCTGAACTCCCGCCCCAGTACTGGGTGGCATCGAGGTTATCTCACCAACAACTGCATAAAAGAGATTTTTGTTGTCGGCGAAACTAGGGTATTACAGAACTGCAATGATAAAATTGTGACGACAACACCTCGGAGCCCAACTCCCCGGGACACTGCCACAACCCCTAAATGTCAGGAGGCACCCAGAACAATGTTCTCGTCACAAAAACATCGGAACGATTCCAAGATACCCGCGTGATCCAAAAAAATTTTTAGTGAAATTTGAGAAGAAAAGAGTCAAAACTCTACGTCAGGATGCCTCACCAGAGCGACGAAAGGGACTAAGGAGTAAAAAGAATCCTACTCTCCGATATATATAATCCTAAATGACACAAAACATTTTTCTAGACTCAACAACTCCAGTGATTCGATCAAGCCGGGGGCTCCTAAGTCGGGGAAGGCTCTGATACCAACTTGTAACGCCCACGATGCGGCTATATCTCCCATGTGTCGAAGCATGACTTAGAGGCATAACCGCATTGTAAGCAATGTCGCAAGTGGGTAATCTTCACACAACCCATGTAATGAATAAGGAAAAGAGGTACATAGTTGGCTTACAATCGCCACGTCACGCAATAGAATAAACATCATTACATTCATCCAGATACAATCAAGGTCCGACTACGGAACCAAAATAAAGAACAACCCCAAATGCAACAAAGTCCCCGATCGCCCCAACTAGGATCCACTACTGATTGTCTGGAAAGGAAACGTAGTATCGTCCTGAGTCCTCATCGAACTCCCACTTGAGCTCAGTCGAATCACCTGGAGTGGTATCATCGGTCCCTGCATCTGGTTTTGGAAGGAATCTATGAGTGACGGGGACTCAGCAATCTCACACTCTCGCGATCAAGACTATTTAAGCTTATAGGAAGGGTAAAAGGTATGAGGTGGAGCTGCAGCAAGCACTAGCATGTATGGTGGCTAACATACGCAAAAGAGAGCGAGAAGAGAAGGCAAAGGCACGATCGATAAACTATGATCAAGAAGTGATCCTAGAACAACCTACGTTCAAGCATAACACGAGACTGTGTTCTCTTCCCGGACTCCGCCGAAAAGAGACCATCACGGCCACACACTCTGTTGATTCATTTTAATTAAGTTAACTTTCGGGTTTTCTACAACCGGACATTAACAAATTCACAAGCTCTCACGGTCAACGAATGATATTCCTTCTCCCAAGACAATCCGATCAGACTCAGAATCCCAGTTACAAGACATCTCGACAATGGTAAAACTAAACCAGCAAAGCC
This sequence comes from Triticum urartu, assembly GCF_003073215.2. Classification (NCBI taxonomy): domain Eukaryota; kingdom Viridiplantae; phylum Streptophyta; class Magnoliopsida; order Poales; family Poaceae; genus Triticum; species Triticum urartu. The sequence continues at coordinate 299,859,632 of NC_053025.1, forward strand.
GCCTGAATGTGCCGACAAATCCCGATAGGAGCTGCACATATCTAGTTCTCAGGGCACACCGGATGGGCAAGACGTCGGGTTGGCATAGACCCTGGTTGCCCAGGGGGCACCGGACATTGCCCAGATTGGACCAACACTCAGAGGAGCACTAGCCTGGGGGGGTTAAAATAAAGATGACCCTTGAGTCCGCAAAACCCAAGGGAAAAAGGGCTAGGTGGCAAAAGGTAATACCAAGGTTGGGCCTTGCTGTAGGATTTTTATTCAAGGCGAACTGTCAAGGGGTTCCCATTATAACCCAACCGTGCAAGCAACACAAAATCAAGGAACATAACACCGGTATGACGGAAACTAGGGCGGCAAGAGTGGAACAAAACACCAGGCATAAGGCCGAGCCTTCCACACTTTACCAAGTATATAGATGCATTAACAATAGGCAAGATATAATAATGATATCCCAACAAAAACATGTTCCAACAAGAAACAAACTCCAATCTTCACCTGCAACTAGCAATGCTATAAGAGGGGCTGAGCAAAGCGGTAACATAGCCAAACAACGGTTTGCTAGGAGAAGGTGGGTTAGAGGTTTGACATGGAAATATGGGAGGCATGATAAGCAAGTGGTAGGTATCGTAGCATAGGCATAGCAAAAGAGCAAGCATCTAGCAAGCAAAGATAGAAGTGATTTCGAGGGATTGATCATCTTGCCTGCAAAGTTCTCCGAGTTGATGTTAGCTTGATCCTCGTAAACATACTCAACAGGCTCCTCGATCACATACTTGTCTCCCTGCTCTACCCAAAGCAAGAACACAAGAAAAGGGAGACACAATCAACCACGTGCAATGCACAATCAACATGATGCAAAACATGGCATGATATGCGGGATGCGATATGCAATGCATATGCATGTTTCGGAATGGAAAGATTGAACATGGCCTCAACTTGGAAAACCAAGAGTGCCACTGGAAAGGGGAGCTGATTTTGGTCCAAATCGATATAAAGATCACCGGAATCAGATGCACGGTTTGCAAATGGCAAGCAAAACAAATATGGCACCGATTTGCGAGAAACAGGATGAGGCCATCTAAATGCATCAAGAACAACATGCTACAACACTCTAATATTGCAACGAAATACATGGAAGGGATCCACTCAAGATGCTTGACAAAATATGAACACTGAGCTATGGCTAATTCACTCAATAGCAGGTTCAAACAAGCATGGCAAAAGTGCAAAAGATATCAGGTTACAGACTTAGTGAAAATAACATGTCAGGAATTTAACATCAGGAAGCAATGTTTAGAGCAAGATAACAACATGTTACAGGAACATATCATGGCAAAGAAAGGCATGGAATGAAGGTACTCAAAGCATACAACAAAAGTCCCTTACTGACCATAAGCCAAAAGGGATCAGAAAATACAATGGCAACCATGTGAAACTAGCAATTATCGTTAACGGATTCAGACTTAGTAGAAAACTGGAACATGGCAAAATAGATATTAAGTAGGCATGTTTGCGAGCTTGATGTAGTCACCACGAGGCATTGCCTGACAAACTAAGCATACATCCAGCAAGTAGACATGGCATAGAAGCTAAACATGGCAAGAGCAACATCATAGAATGCATGGATCATCTACAACAAGCTCGGCAAAAATGCTTAACAAGTAAACATTCTGCCAGGAACATTTTATAGCAAAAGGGGAGATCAATTGAGTCAAGCTAGGGTGCTCCATAATTGCAAACAAAGACATGGATGGATAGAGCCCAACCATATCTACAAAACATCCTAACTGATCATGCTCAAAAGAGGCACGGATCACTCTCTAGCAACATGAATACAAGGCATAAAAATATTGACATGACAAAGACTTGGAAGATTTATGTGTCCCTGAAATTAGAAACATTACGAATTTGCACAAGATATGAATTTGGTCCTAATGTGATCGATATTCAAGATGGATATAATAAAAACGTTCATGTAGATGAGTCGATATGATAAGTTTGATTGCTTGCAATAGTTTTGTGATATGGAGATGATAATATGTGAGTTATGCTAGTGATTAATTGTTATTTATTAAGAATATTGGTGTTAAAGTTTGTGATTCCCTATGCATGCACGTAAAGTCAATAGTTAAGAAACGAAGTTATATCCGACTTATGGTGCATTATTTAGTGTTAGTTATTCTCAATGCATGTTTATGACCATTTTCATTTTCCGGTTGGTTACCCCTCAATCTTTTTTCCAGCCTCCATTTGTACTAAGCAGGAATGCTGCTTGTGCATCCAATTCCTCAAACCCAAAGTTGTGCCAAATGAGTCCACTATACCTACCTATACACGGTATTTCCATGCCGTTCCAAGTAAATTTGCATGTGCCAACTCTAATCATTCAAAAAAAACTATCCATTTTGTATGCATGTACCGCTCTTGAAGCGATAGGGGGTGGTGAATATCTTTCATGCTAGATGGGTTATTCTTATGATGAGAGTTTATTCACTTGTCATTGCATCAGAAAGTGGCAGGTAACAGGGATGCCCAGTCCTGAAATGAATTGAAATGAAAAATAATAATAATAATAAGCTCCCCGTTGGAAAGTTGAAAGTTTGGAAGGCATCCGTGGATATGGCTAGCCATGGATTCTGAAAGAATGGTGGAGGGGTGTAAACTTTATTTTCTGTTTGGGAACTCCATATAATGTGTCCAGCATGGGAGATATTGGAAACTTTTCATTGTGACGTTGAAAGGAAAAATGACTCTAAAAAATATTTGTATCTCTATTTAAACACTGAGCTCTGGTACCTCTGCAAATCTACGATTCCATCTGCGAAGGGCCTATGTATTTTACTTTTATACATTTTTATTTTTATGTTGACTCTCCATCTTCTCTTATAAAGAACCAACTTGAGAGCACTATTGTCATACTTGTGCATTGGGTGTAGCTAATGTTCAATCTGTTTCATGAATGGATCAATGACCGAGCATAATGGGCTAGGGATAACATTATTTAGCGCTGATATTTTGAAAGACATGGTTGGTTGTTATTATGCTTGTGTATCTATATCTTCATGTCCAACTATAAACTATTGCTTTGAATCACTCGAATCCAAATATCCATGCCACAAAAAAAGATTATATGATGAATATGATAGGTAACATTCCACATCAAAAAAAATCTATTTTTTCCATTCACCTACTCGAGGACGAGTAGGAATTAAGCCTGAGAATGCTTCATACGTCTCCAAGTTATCAATAATTTTTGATTGTTTCATGCTATTATAGTATCAATCTTGGATGTTATATATGCAATTAAAATCAATTATATATCATTTTTGGGACAAAGCTATTAACTTAGTGCCAGTGCCACTTGTGTTTTTTTTGCCTATTTTTGGTTTTATAGAATATCAGTATCAAACGAAATCCAAATGCCATGAAACTTTTTGGAGATCTTTTTTCTGTACAAAAGAGACCCTGGAAGCTTTGGGAGATGGCCAGAAGATGAAGGAGGGGCCCACGAGGCACTAGGGCGCGCCGAGTGGGATGGGTGCGCCCTGGTGGCTCGTGTGGCCCATGTTCACCCGTTTGACCTAATTCCTCCTCTATAAATTCTCTAAAATCGGGAAACCAACAGAGAGGCACTCAAAATACTTTTTTGCCGCCGCAAGCTTTTGTTCTCGAGAGATCCCATCTGGAGGCCTTTTCTGGCACTCTACCGGAGGGGGAATCAACTATGGAGGGGCTCTACATCAACCTAGATGTCCTTCCAATGATGTGCGAGTAGTTTAACAAAGGCCTATGGGTCCATAGTTAGTAGATAAATGGTTTTTTCTCTCTCTCTCTTTGATCTGCAATACAATGTTCTCCTCGATGATCTCGGAGATCTATCCGATGCAATCACTTTTTGCGGTGTGTTTGTTGGGATCCGATGAACTGTGCGTTTCTGATCAGATTATCCATGAATATTATTTGAGTCTTCTCTGAACTCTTTTATGCATGATTATTGTAGCTTTGTATTTCTCTCCGATCTATTGATTTGGTTTGGCCAACTTGATTGATTTTTCTTACAATGGGAGAGGTGCTTTGTGACGGGTTTCGATCTTGCAGTGCTCAATCCCAGTGATAGAAAGGGACATGACATGTATTTTGTATCATTGCCATTAAGGATAAAAAGATGGGGTTTATTCATGTGTGAGTTTACTTCTCCTACATCACGTCATCTTAGTTATGGCGTTACTCCATTCTTTATGAACTTAATACTCTAGACGCATGCTGGATAGCGGTCGATTGGTGGAGTAATAGTAGTGGATGCAAGCAGGAGTCCATCTACTTGTCTCGGATGTGATGCCTATATACATGATCATAGCCTTGGATATCGTCATGATTATTCGCTTTTTATCAATTGCCCAACAATAATTTGTTTACCCATCGTATGATATTTTCAAGAGAGAAGCCTCTAGTGAAAACTATGGCCCCGGGTCTACTTTTATCATATAATAAAATCCAAAAATACCTTGCTGCATTTTTATTTACTTTATTTTATTTTGTGTTTTATTTATCTATATACCTCTACAAGATTTAATCCTTGCAGCTAACCGCCGAGGGATTAACAACCCCACATTTGCGTTGGGTGCAAGTATTTGTTATTTTGTGTGTAGGTGCTGCTAACGAGGTGTTGCTTGCTTCTCCTACTGGATTGATAACCTTGGTTCTGAACTGGGGGAAATACTTATCTCTACTTAACTGCATCATCCCCTCCTCTTTGGGGAAATTCCAACGCATCTCACAAGTAGCAGGGGGGAGGGGAACCGAGGTGAGGCGGGTCAACGATGCAGTAGGCAAGGCGGAGGTGAGCATGCACGTCAGTGGTGTGCTATGGCAAGAGGGGTAGGCGGCGGGGCTTGATGGCTAGGTCTTGGTTATGAAGGAGCTCCGGGGCAAAGGAGCTCACAAGGTGCAGGCACCATGGGAGGCATCCGTGAGTGCACGCGTGAAGAGGGTAGGGTGGCAAGCAGAGGATGGGTGTAGACGATAGCAGCGCAGCCATGGATGATGGTAGTTGGATTTCACAGCAGATCATGGGCCATCCACGAGCGGCGGCTGGCAGCCGGAAGGTGGTGCGGGCACAGCCGCGAGATCTTCTGTGTGCGAGTGGCGGCGCACGAGCGAGAGAGGATGACAAGGGGATCGAGTTGTGGCCGTGTGTGGGGATCAGCTAGGGTCATGGAGGGTTAGGTGGGCCTTACGGGAGGTTGGGCCGGCCTGGCCAAGTATCCTACATCTGCTTCTTTCTCCCTACTCTCAATTCTCTTCCATTACAGAAAAAACAGAGAAATAAAAAGACAGAAATAAATGGGTGGAGAAAGAATTTGGGCATGGAGTTGATTTTCCTGGACTCACAATAATGCGCTTGTTCCAAGAAAATTAGAAGTGTGCATGTGTGTGAAGATTGAATTCAAACTCATTTGAATTTAATTCAAATGGGTTTCAGTAGGAAGTGGATGTTTGATAGGTCAAAAAATGTTGCGATTTTTGGTGGGGCTTCAATAAATGAAGGCATTCACTGAAGACTATGGAGTGCGATGACATAGTTGTTTCATAGTTTCCTTTTCTTCTTTGTTGAGTCATAGGAACCACCGTACTGTTAAGTGGGGTCCAAGTGAACAAAGTCAAAGTGACTGATGTGATGCTCAACCAAAATCCTATGTCTTCGAGCGAAGACAATGAGAGCAAATCTCTATCCAGAGTTGGATGAGTCAGCTTTGCTTGTAGCCCAGGGCAAGCTGTTGCGTGTGTTTGAAATCCGATCGTTGGAGATGTGTCGGTTCCTTAGTGACCCAAGGTCATTTCTTCCATATCAAGTCAGGTTGCCTCGTGGCTATAAATAGCCCACCCCCTACACCATAAATAGGTGGCTGCTCAAAGTTAGTGCACGGCTTTTGTCATTTGAGAGCAACCCACCTCCAAAGCATTTGAGAGAGAGATCCTTGTGAGGACAAAGCCCAAAACATAAAGAGCCAAAGAGTATTAGGCATCACTAAAGTCTTTATGTCTGTGTGACCTAAAGACTTGTTAAACTTGAGGAATATGAATCCTCCAACCGGTTAGGCATCGCGTTCTGAGCATCCAAGAGTCATTGTGGATCGCCGGTGAACGAAGTCCACGAAGGTTTGGAAGTCTACCTTGAAGACTTACCAGAGTGATTGGGCGAGGACTGGGTGTCCTTAGTTCAAGGGGAATAAGGTGAACATGTGGTCTTCTGAGTTAAATCTCAGCCTCCCTAAATAGACGTACAGTTGTCATAACAACTAGAACTGGTCTACCAAATCATTGTCTCCACCAAGCAACTGGTTCTATCTCCCACTTCCCTTGACCTTTCAGTTTGTCTCCATGAAGTCATTGCTTGCTTGGCTGATCCGATTGACTTCACTGTGTGAAGACTATTTACTATTTGGCTTCATACTATCTTCCATCCTGATCCATACTACCTAGCTGCTGATAGTCTTCGTACTTTCACTAGGTTGCTTACCTGACTATGGCTTGTCTACTGTAGTCTATATTCCGTTGTGTATCAATAGGTTCATTTCTATTGTTTGTCTTCAAACACCTCGCGTTTCGAAGACTTCCATAAAAATCGCCTATTCACCCCCCTCTAGTCGATAACTAGGACTTTCAATTGGCATCACAGCAAGCTGCTCCCTTGTTCTATGTGATTTGGTTTAACCACCTGGAGTTTTAACGATGTCAACTACAGGAATAATCAAGGTCTTCGCTGCGTGCCCGGTCTTTGATGGCACTGATTACCCCTACTGGAAGAATTAGATGTGCATGGATCTTGAACCCATTGATGTTGATCTCTGGTATGTCGTCAAAATGGCATTCCCAAGGTTGGTGAAGGTGTCACCGCTGTTGATGTCAATAGGTTCATTCAACTAGATTCGACTGCCAAGAACATCATCTGTGGTCATCTGACCAAAAGGCAGTACGGTCGTGTGAGTGCACTGGAAACTGTGAAGCTGGTGTGGGACCAGCTCTGCAAGCTCAACGAAGGCATCTCAACTCAGAGAGATTCAAGGATTGATGTTCTTCGCAACCTCTTCAACTGCTTCAAGAGAAACGACAAATGAGAATGTCCAGCTCACTGATATCACAATTGAGCATCGCACACTTGGCACCACTGAGATCACCAAGCACGAAATCATCAAGAAGCTCCTGAGATCACTCGACATCTCATTCGACACCTTGGCCCTGATGATACCAGAATGTCCCGACTTCAAAGATCCCGATCCGTCTGACATACTTGAGAGGTGATACGTCTCCAACGTATCTATAATTTTTTATTGTGCCATGCTATTATATTATCTGTTTTGGATGTCTATGGGCTTTATTATGCACTTTTATATTATTTTTGGGACTAACCTATTAACCGAAGGCCCAGTGCAAATTGTTGTTTTTTCCTATTTTAGTGTTTTGTAGAAAAGGAATATCAAATGGAATCCAAACGGAATGAAACATTCGCGAGGAACTTTTTTGGAACAAACGCAATCCAGGAGAATTGGAGTGGACATCAAGGAAGTAGCGAGGTGCCCACGAGATAGGGCGGTGTGCCCCCCACCCTCGTGGGCCGCTCGCAGCTCCACCAACCTACTTCTTTCGCCTATATATACTCTTATACCCTGAAAACATCTAGGGGAGCCACGAAATCACTTTTCCACTGCCACAACCTTCTATACCCGTGAGATCCCATCTGGGGACCTTTTCCGGTGGTCTGTCGAAGGGGGATTCGATCACGGGTGGCTTCTACATCAACACCATAGCCTCTCCAATGATATGTGACTAGTTTACCATAGACCTTCGGGTCCATAGTTATTAGCTAGATGGCTTCTTCTCTCTCTTTGGATCTCAATACAAAGTTCTCCTCGATGTTCTTGGAGATCTATTCGATGCAATTCTTTTTGCGGTGTGTTTGCCGAGATCTGATGAATTGTGGGTTTACGATTAAGATTATCTATGAACAATATTTGATTCTTCTCCGAATTCTTATATGCATGATTTGATATCTTTGGATGTATCTTCAAATTATCAATTTGGTTTGCCCTACTAGATTGATCTTTCTTACAATGGGAGAAGTGCTTAGCTTTGGGTTCAATCTTGCGGTGTCCTTTCCCACTGATAGCAGGGCAACAAGGCACGTATTATATTATTGGCATCGAGGATAAAAGATGGGGTTTATATCATATTGCGAGTTTATCCCTCTACATCATGTCATCTTGCCTAATGTGTTACTCTGTTCTTTTGGACTTAATACTCTAGATGCATGCTGGATAGCGGTCGATGTGTGGAGTAATAGTAGTAGATGCAGAATCATTTTGGTCTACTTGACACAGACGTGATGCCTATGTTCATGGTCATGCATAGATATCATCATAAATATGCGCTTTCCTATCAATTGCTCGGCAGAAAGTTGTCCAACCACCATAATATATGCTATCTTGAGAGAAGCCACTAGTGAAACCTATGGCCCCGGGTCTACTTTACATCATATTACTTTCCCGTCAACTTGCTATTTATGTCCCGTTTATTTTGCAATCTTTACTTTTCAATCTATACAACAAAAATACCAAAAATATTGATCTTATTATCTCTATCAGATCTCACTTTGTAAGTGACCATGAAGGGATTGACAACCCCTTTATCACGTTGGTTGTGAGGTTCTTGTTTGTTTGTGCAGGTACTAGGTGACTTGTGTGTAGTCTCCTACTGGATTGATACCTTGGTTCTCAAAAACTGAGGGAAATATGTGACACCCCCGATTTGACCGTACACTAATCATACACGCAAACGTGTACGATCAAGATCAGGGACTCACAGGAAGATATCACAACACAACTCTACAAATAAAATAAGTCATACAAGCATCATATTACAAGCCAGAGGGCTCGAATACAAGAGCTCGATCATAGATGAGTCAGCGGAAGCAACAATATCTGAGTACAGACATAAGTAAAGAAGTATGCCTTAAGAAGGCTAGCACAAACTAGGGTACATATCAAAAGAGGCGCATGCCTCCTTCCTGGGATCCTTCTAAACTACTCCTAGTCGTCGTCAGCGGGCTGCACGTAGTAGTAGGCACCTCCAGTGTAGTAGTAGTCGTCATTGATAGTGGCGTCTGGCTCCTGGACTCCATCGTCTGGTCGCAGCAGTCAGGTATAGAAAAGGGGGAAAAGGGGAGCAAAGCAACCGTGACTACTCATCCAAAGTACTCGCAAGCAAGGAACCACACTACATATGTATGCATTGGTATCAAATAGAAAAAGGGGGTATCATATGTGGACTGAACTGCAGAATGCCGGAATAAGAGGGGGATAGCTAGTCCTTTCAAAGACTACGCTTCTTGTAACCTCCATCATGAAGTAGAAGAAGAGAGTAGATGGTAAGTTCACCAAGTAACATCGTATAGCAATAATCCTAACCGATGATCCTCCCCTCGTCGCCCTGTGAGAGAGCGATCACTGGTTGTATCTGGCACTTGGAAGGGTGTGTTTTATTTAGTATCAGGTTCTAGTTGTCATAAGGTCAAGGTACAAATCCAAGTCGTCCTGTTACCGAAGATCGCGGCTATTCGAATAGATTAACTTCCCTGCAGGGGTGCACCACATTTCCCAACACGCTCGATCCCCTTTGTCCAGACACACTTTTCTACGTCATGCCCAGCCTCGGAAGATCAACACGTCGCAGCCGTACCTAGGCACAACAGAGAGATCAGCACGCCGGTCTAAATCCTATGGCGTAGGGGTCTGGGCCCATTGCACACCTGCACGTTGCAAACGCGGCCTGCGAGCAGACCTAGCAACCTCCATTACAAAGGAAGTTGCGTTACGCGGTCCAACCCGGCGCGCGCCGCTCAGTCGCTGACGTCACAAAGGCTTCGGCTGGTACCACGACCTCGAGTGCTCATAACTGTTACCGCGTAGTTGGTTAGTGCGTATAGGCGAGTGGCCAGACTCAGATCAAATACCAATATCTCGTTAAGCATGTTATTTTGAAATAACCACGGACGCCGACCAGGGCAGGCCCACCTCTCTCCTAGGTAGTCTCAACCTGCCCTGTCACTCTGCCTCAAAGTAACAGTCGGGGGCCGTCGGGAACTCAGGCCCACCACTACCTGGATGGAGCCACCTGCCCCTTCAGCCCCCACATCAGAATCACTTGCGGGTACTCAACGAGCCGACCCGACTTTAGTCACCACCTGTATACTATGTGTATATGTATAAGTATATACCCGTGATCACCACCCGACGTGATCAAGACCCGATAGTATAGCATGGCAGACAGACAAGAATGTAGGGCCTTTTATGATAATCTAGCATCCTATAGTAAGCATTTAGGATTGCAGGTAAGGTATCAACAGTTGTAGCAACAATGACAGGCTATGCATCAGAATAGGATTAACGGAAAGCAGTAACATGCTACACTACTCTAATGCAAGCAGTATAGAGGAGAGTAGGCGATATCTGGTGATCAAGGGGGGGGCTTGCCTGCTTGCTCTTGCAAGAAGGAGGGGTCGTTAATATCGTAGTCCAACTGGGGGTCGCCGGCATCCTCGAGGTCTACCGAAAAGAAGTAACCGAGGGGGAACACAATAAATAACGGAGCAATCAAGGCATCACAAAGCGTAACATGGCAATGCGCGGTGCTAGAGGTGACCTAACGCAGGGATAGGTAATACCGGCGAAGGAAGGAAACATCTGGGAAAGTATCCCCGGTGTTTTGCATTTTTGGACAGATGAACCGGAGGGGGAAAGTTGCGTGTTCACTATGCTAGGGATGTGTGGCGGGTGAATGGGTTGCGTATTCGGATTCGTCTCGTTGTTTTGAGCAACTTTCATATATAAAACTTTTTCATCCGAGTTACGGATTATTTTATATGAATTTTCAAAGTTTTAATCATTTTCTAAACTTTCTGGAATTTATTAATTCGAATAATAAAATAGTAAATTAATTTTATACCCACTGTGGGCTAGTCACAGTGGATGACAGGTGGGGCAGTGAGCAGTGTTGACCTAGTCAACGTTTGACTAGTCAAAAGATGAATAGTACAAGTGGGTCCCATGTGTCATGGACTCAGGAATCATTAACTTAATTTAATATTCTAATTAACAGCGGGCTCCACTCCTCATAGAGTATTAGATGGTGCAGTTAGCACTAATAGTGATTAGATGGCCTAATTAAGATGAAGAGGGCCGGCTCCAGTCGCAAAGAGCCAGCCATGGCCATGGCTGTGCAAGCACGTGTGCACGGGGCAGCTGAGCCTCGCCCGGCGGCCAGCAGGGGCACACGGGGAGTAGGGCGAGCCCCGGCCACAGCGGCCGACGGCGAGCCAAGGCGCGCTCGGCCGCGAGCGACGGCTCCAGGGGGCGCAGGAAGCAAGAAAGAGACGGGCGCGGGGGAAGAAGCAGCGAGCGGGGGCGTGTGGGTTGTGGGACGCGGGTGCGCGCGGGAAGAGTAGAGGGCAGCCGGGGCGCGGTGAGTGTGGGGCGCAGTGTGGCAACGGGTGCGGACGCGGGCAAGGGCACGGCGACTACGTGAGGCGCACGACCTGGGGCGCATCGGTTGTGAGCGGCACCGGGGTGGCCGGATGGGGGCGGGCGGAAGGCGCAATAGGGCGCCGGCATGTGGCTCCGGCAGGCTACAGCCAGTCGGAGCAGGGGGGGCCGTGGCTGGGCGAGTGGCCGGGCCGAGGCGAACGCAGCCGTGAGCAGCGGGGCACGCGCGCCGGGCATGCAACGACGGCCCTCGGCGATGCGGTGTTGGGCGAGCGAGGTGTGGCCGGCGCGGGTGCGGTAGGCATCGTGATGGAGCAGCAGCTGCAGCAAGCAGAGTAGTGGGCAGCAATGGTAGGAGCAGCGGCGGCTCAATCACGCACATACGCGTACGCGGGAGCTCGGACGAGTTCGGGGGCGGCCGCTACGGCAAAAAATCGAGGCGGGAAGAAGGGGGATTTGGGGAAGGAGCTCACAGCGAGCTCGTGGTGTAGTCGAGGAAGCCACAGGGAGTTGAGGTTGACTGGAGGAGCAACATGGCGGCGGCGAATGGAGTCAGGTCCCGAGGTCAAAGGCGGCTCGATCCAGTCGATGTAGGTGCTCCGGCTCGAACGCGTCCCGTAGTCGAAGAGGACGACGGCGGCGGTCCTGCCATCGGGGAGGCCATCGGCCACGGTGACGAGGAGCGGAGGCGTCCGTGAGCTTCTGTTCTTCTACCAGAACATGAACGGAGGAGGGAGCAGACTATTTGGGAGGAGGTCTAGGGTTTCGGCCACGGGGGAAGGAGGTTTTGTAGGGGGGGTGGGCGTCCGGATGGCCGGCGCGTGGCCCGGCACCATGGATGGCTGCCACGGCTCCCCCATGAACAGGAGGAAGGAGGAGACCTCCTGGAAGTGTAGAAGTGGGTTGGGCCTTGAACTGTAGCAGTGGGCTACACCACTGCTACAAGTGCACAATAGCTAGGTTTATATTTCCCTTTTTATTTCTCTGCTAGGTATTTTTCTACTGTTTTGTATTTATTCGAGCGAGCAAACAATTTTTGTTACACATGACACTTGGCACATAAATACAAGGCATTGTTTTGAAACGACACACAAAGTATGGGCCTATTTGGAAATGCTTGAACCATTTGAGAAATAGAAAAGGTCAAGCAATATGTTGTTGGTCCACTTAAATAAGTGATGTGGTCAATTTAGAAGTACATTGATGTTTGCTCCACTTAGAAAATTACTAGGGAATTGTTCAGAGTGTGAATAACATTTTTGTTGGGCTGTTTGTTGGAAAAAAATTGCTTGCATTTTGAAGTTGGTTTATTCTTGAACTTCATTTAGGCTTTCTTAATCATGACGACATGGCAAGTTATTTGTCTTAACTAATAATTAGTGTTTCGGGATGTTACAAATCTCCTCCACTACAGGAAATCTCGTCCCTAGATTTTAAGATGTGGAGTAAAGGGGGAGGAATTGGTTACGAAATTCTAATGAGGCTTCTCGGTCTTGGTTGCTCTTTTCGAAGAGGTCGATCCATTATGTTGATGTCTTCATTTATTTGGTTCAGTCATCATGATGAAGTCGGCATCGTTTCATCGGGAACTCCATCGTACTTACGAAAGAATAAAGGGTGGTTATTCCGGGAGAGTGGACTTCTGCAAGGTTGACTATCTGGTCGAAAACAATGGTGAAGGTGGCGGAAAGTAACTCTCGAATTGGAACTTAAGAAAATATTGAGAGCAAAGTAAGGACGTATCATGTGAAATTTCGAGCGGGCAGGCAATCGTTCGATGCCCGAAATAGGGTGTGAAGGGTTCAAAGCAACGGCAATAAGTGTTGTGTCTGGTACCAGAATTGATGATCTCTCAAAAGGTGGCTTGTGAAGTACTTACAAAGCCACGCGTGAGGAATAACTTTGGAAACATGGTGTACAGGAGAGTCAGGTTTCGATCCTGTGGAAGTGTGGGTTATGGGCCCACCATGTGGTTTAAATTAGGAAAGGCGTTGACATCTTCCATGGTCATGATACTAAGACATGTCAGAGGGTAGGCTCTCTGTTATGTTGGCAACAATGTCGATACCAAGGGCGAGGGACAAAGAGAACCATTTTCCTGATCGTTGAACGAGGCGGACCATTAGGCAAAGTTCTCGTCCATCGGCGGTTACCGGAATGTCAACAACAATAGTAATAGGGTCTTACTGACAAAGTTGTACACCGAGGTGCTTACAAAAGCAGTGACTTATTACTTCTTAGATCATATAAACCTCAAGAAGGTTAAACAAAACAATGGAAAGAAAAATTTGATTATCAGATTAAACAGAACAATGGAAAGGAAAATGTGTTTAAACACACATTTCAGGGGTATACCCTTCCAAAGACAAGTAGAGCGTGATATCCATAACAGGATAGAAAGTAGAAAACCCTTTAGGAAAGGGAGAGAAATTTCATGACATTGCCCATACTACGGTGTTAGGATAAATGATAAAGAAAATTTAGCATTGTGCTTCAAATGTTCTTATCGATGATAAGAGTACCACAGACATGCTTCGAGGTAGCATTGACATGGTCTTCAAGCAAAGGTCAGACTCTGGATACACGAAGGGATTCATCAGGAACAACTTATAGAATAAGTCTTATAATTTCCTCATGGAAGAATGGTTAACCTTGCTAAAAAGGAAGAACCATAACAATAGGTCCTTCGTCCAGGTGTGCTAGGTAGGACATCACCTTACTAGGTCATATAAAGACCAATGTTATAATTCTTTGATATATGTTCCAACCATCATATCTGACCAAGATTCAGATCTGATTGGAATCAGGATGCCTCAGACTCAGGATGCCTAAGAATAAAAAGGTGCGACACAAATTGACGAGAAGACATCGCAAGATTCTCGGGAAATGAACTATGGAAGAAGTTTTGAATCATGTGTTCATCGTTAAACCAAGGAGAGTATGAGGAGGTGGCTGATGATCTCAGCCACAATTCATTGCGATTTCCAAAAGATGAATGTCCACAATCATGTGAACAAGGAGATAACATTAGTTGGATCAAATGATATAATGATGTATGCTCGATGAAAACACACACAATTAAACATTAGTTGAAAGTTGCGCCCAAAATATGGGCAGAGGTAGCATGATCAATGTTAGAATGGTGATTTGATAACCAATGGTCTAAGAATGAAATATCGACCATTAACTTCAAAGCAATAGGGTTGCTAGAACTTTTGAAGTGGCGCATCATAGTTCAATTGTCGGTTTTCCGGTTAGAAACAACACGGGGACCAAGGGATGAACGGATATGGCAAGAAGTATCACCTGTATCAAGAATTCTTAAGAGGTGGTGAAATTCTAACAACATTCTTGACATAAGGGATGGTAATACTCCAAGGTAGAACATAACATAAGCTGGATAGCATGGAACTCAAAGTATAACACAAAACACAGACAAGTTTGTGTTGAACGAAAGTCAATAAAGTGGTCGATGATAACACAAATCATTGAGGGAAAAGGATGGTATTTCTCATCAAGAATTCAATAGATATCTTGGAAGGCCTCAGAATGATGATGATGATCACGACACATGTGTTGAGAGATTTCATGAAGATTTAATCGATTGGCGATGACATCAAGCCAAAGGAATGATGAAGCGCAAGGTTATTGGAACCACAGGAACGACACAAACTCGAAATCAAGCTTGATGTTCAAGGCGAGATGATATGACAAGGAAGATTCACGTAAGCTTGGCTCATCATCGAAAGCTGTGCTTTGGGAATAAGGATCGGGTGGCACAGTTTAAACTTTAGCACAAGGTGATAGCCGATTAGGCTAGGATTGACATGCTCGAGTACAAACTCGTGAGTAAAGGAGATTACTAAGAGTTGTTTAATCATGGTGCGGATCCGATTTATTTATCGGTGTCCTTGAGTGACTAACAACTCGGAACCAGGAAACATTGGAATCGGTGAGGAATAATACTCGAT
Organism: Triticum urartu; assembly: GCF_003073215.2. Classification (NCBI taxonomy): domain Eukaryota; kingdom Viridiplantae; phylum Streptophyta; class Magnoliopsida; order Poales; family Poaceae; genus Triticum; species Triticum urartu. The sequence goes on from NC_053025.1 coordinate 299,875,143, forward strand.
GAAGGCTCATAATAAGCAACATGGTTCGATGATATTATCAAGATACCAGAGGGTAATACTCGGAGGTAGAGCAAAATAGAGGGTTGACAAGTGTATTGATCTGCAAAAGAAGAGTACTTTAACTTACCCGAGAAAAGGAATCAAGGAATATCAATATGGCCGAAACCATAGTTGCAAGGGATCCAATTCAAAGACACCAGAAGAATTATCCAACTAATTAAACGTTTTTCAAGAAGCTTCCATGATAAGTTCCACATCAGGTCCATGGGCATGAACACAAAGTTCAAGGTCGACTCCCACTTCTCCAATGCATAACCTTTCATTCACTTCTCTTTTTCGAAGAAGTTGCAGTGTTGAATTATCTGGCAAAATACCAGACGAGTATGACTCGTGAAAACTTTCGAGTTCACACATAATATGGAAGGCATAGGTTCAACCCATTAGGGCATCTTAGAAACATATACCACAAATTTTAGAGTAAATAGTACAAGCTCGAAAGTAGAGCATGGTTCACAAAGCAGAGGATATGATTTACCAAAGGCATTATATACCCATGGAAAGGCTCACAAGGTTATTCAATATGAAGGACATTGTCGGATAAAATCTGACAAAGGGTCTGGTGGTCCACAAGGGATCTAATGTGAGCATCGGTACTCAACCAGAGGAAGAAAGAATGCAACGAGGTCAGATTATAGAAACAACTGACTAACTCAAAGCTCAAATGCAAAAGAATTAAGATTTCCAAATCAAGGGATCAGAAGCATAGGCTCTGATCAAAAGATAAATGAGTTGAATAGTCATAGATCGACAATCAATCAACGTTTGAATTGCCGAGAACCAACTCATGTTCGGGGTGACGTCTGAGTCCGGAAGAACAAATTCTAAGGTCTGATTGAGGATTGCGAGCATTCACAACATATTGAATCAACGGACTCAAATGATGATGACAAAGGATGCCAATAAGATTACCACATTTATGGGATTAATCATAATGAAAGCAAGCAAGAAATTCCAGAGCAATAGGTTGCTGAGGATCGGAAGATCGATTGGTATTCCAAAGACTTCTGTGAAACACATGAACAACTGGGGACGAGTTGATACTCGGTAAGTGCAAGAAAGTATCCGTAGGGGTATTTCTGCAGCAAGGAACTACAGGAGAGTGGTACAAGGGATTCTTAAAAGTCGGAGAGAAATTCGATGCATCTTGTAACAACAAGAGAAACTCAGAGTAATGGCAAGAACAACAAGTGTATGCCGTTATCCATATGGATATATTGGTAGTAGAGAATTGAAAATGCAGAGGGCACAAGGGTCTCTGGAATGGTTGAAGAGTATCTTCAAAATCTTCTGGTGTAGTAGACGATCATCTGTAATAAGGTGATCTCCGGAAGGAAGTGATTACGAGAACCTATAGTTAGAGTTAGCAAAATCTTTTAACCCGAATAGAAGAGAGATCAGAGTCCCAGAGTATAGACGAGGAGTAAAAGATCCTAATACCACCCAAATGGTGACGTGGGCCCGTAAGCCACACAGCCATGTTAGTAAAAGTTTTGTAATGACTAGACTCAACTTCGGCCAAGGAGTTGGAAGGGGGATTCCTACAGGCAGTCGGCTCTAATACCAACTTGTGATGCCCCCGATTTGACCATAGACTAATCATACATGCAAACGTGTATGATCAAGATCAGGGACTCACGGGAAGATATCACAACACAACTCTACAAATAAAATAAGTCATACAAGCATCATATTACAAGCCAGGGGCCTTGAGGGCTCGAATACAAGAGCTTGATCATAGACGAGTCAGCGGAAGCAACAATATCTGAGTACAGACATAAGTAAAGAAGTATGCCTTAAGAAGGCTAGCACAAACTGGATACATATCGAAAGAGGCGCAGGCCTCCTGCCTGGGATCCTCCTAAACTACTCCTAGTCGTCGTCAGCGGGCTGCACGTAGTAGTAGGCACCTCTAGTGTAGTAGTAGTAGTCATCATCGACAGTGGCGTCTGGCTCCTGGACTCCATCGTCTGGTCACAGCAATCGGGTATAAAAAAGGGGGAAAAGGGGGAGCAAAGCAACCATGAGTACTCATCCAAAGTACTCGCAAGCAAGGAACCACACTACATAAGTATGCATTGGTATCAAATGGAAAAAGGGGGTATCATATGTGGACTGAACTGCAGAATGCCAGAATAAGAGGGGGATAGCTAGTCCTTTCGAAGACTACGCTTCTGGTAACCTCCATCTTACAGCAAAAGAAGAGAATAGATGGTAAGTTCACCAAGTAACATCGTACAACAATAATCCTAACCGATGATCCTCCCCTTGTCGCCCTGTGAGAGAGAGATCACCGGTTGTATCTGGCACTTGGAAGGGTGTGTTTTATTAAGTATCCGGTTCTAGTTGTCATAAGGTCAAGGTACAACTTCAAGTCGTCCTATTACCGAAGATCACAGCTATTCGAATAGATTAACTTCCCTGCAGGGGTGCACCACATTTCCCAACATGCTCGGCATCGGAAGATCAACACGTCGCAGCCCTACCTAGGCATAACAGAGAGATCAGCATGCCGGTCTAAATCCTATGGCGCAGGGGTCTGGGCCCATCGCCGATTGCACACCTGCATGTTGCGAACGCGGCCGGCGAGTAGACCTAGCAACCTCCATTACAAAGGAAGTTGCGTTACGCGGTCCAACCCGGCGCGCACCGCTCAGTCGCTGACGTCACGAAGGCTTTGGCTGATACCACGACCTCGAGACCTCGAGTGCCCATAACCGTTCCCGCGTAGTTGGTTAGTGCGTATAGGCCAGTGGCTAGACTCAGATCAAATACCAAGATCTCGTTAAGCATGTTATTTTGAAATAACCACAGACGCCGACCAGGGCCAGGCCCACCTCTCTCCTAGGTGGTCTCAACCTGCCCTGTCACTCCGCCACAAAGTAACAGTCGGGGGCCATCGGGAACTCAGGCCCACCACTACCTGGATGGAGCTACCTGCCCCTTCAGCCCCCACATCAGAATAACTTGCGGGTACTCAATGAGCCGACCCGACTTTAATCACCACCTGTATAGCATGTATATATGTATAAATATATACCCGTGATCACCACCCGACGTGATCACGGCCCGATAGTATAGCGTGGCAGACTGACAAGAATGTAGGGCCACTTATGATAATCTAGCATCCTATACTAAGCATTTAGGATTGCAGGTAAGGTATCAACAGTTGTAGCAACAATGACAGGCTATGCATCAGAACAGGATTAACGGAAAGCAGTAACATGCTACACTACTCTAATGCAAGCAGTATAGAGGAGAGTAGGCGATATCTGGTGATCAAGGGGGGGGGGGCTTGCCTGGTTGCTCTTGCAAGAAGGAGGGGTCGTCAATACCGTAGTCGAACTGGGGGTCGCTGACAGCCTCGGGGTCTACCGGAAAGAAGTAACCGAGGGGAAACACATTAAATAATGGAGCAATCAAAGCATCACAAAGCATAACATGGCAATACGCGGGGCTAGAGGTGACCTAACGCAGGGATAGGTAATACCGGCGAATGGAGGAAACATCCGGGAATGTATCCCCGGTGTTTCGCGTTTTCGGACAGATGAACCGGAGGGGGAAAGTTGCGTGTTCACTATGCTATGGATGTGTGGCAGATGAACGGGTTGCTTATTCGGATTCGTCTCGTCGTTCTGAGCAACTTTCATATATAAAACTTTTTCATCTGAGTTACGGATTATTTAATATGAATTTTCAAAGTTTTATTCATTTTCTAAACTTTCTGGAATTTATTAATTCGAATAATAATACAGTAAACTACTTTTATACCCATTGTGGGCTAGACACAGTGGATGACAGGTGGGGCCAGTGAGCAGTGTTGACCTAGTCAACGTTTGACTAGTCAAAAGATGAATAGTACAAGTGGGTCCCATGTGTCATGGAATCAGGAATTATTAACTTAATTTAATATTCTAATTAACAGCAGGCTCCACGCGTCATAGAATATTAGATGGGGCAGTTAGCACTAATAGTGATTAGATGGCCTAATTAAGATGAAGAGGGCCGGCTCCAGCCACAAAGAGCCAGCCATGGCCACGGCTATGCAAGCGCGTGGGCACGGGGCAGTAGAGCCTCGCCCGGCGGCCAGCAGGGGCACGCGGGGAGCAGGGCGAGCCCCGGCCGCGGCGGCCGACGGCGACCCAAGGCGGGCTCGGCCGCGAGTGACGGCTCCAGGGGGCGCAGGCAGCAGGAAAGAGACGGGCGCGGGGGAAGAAGCAGTGAGCGGGGGCGCGTGGGTCGCGGGACGCAGGCACCCGCGGGAAGAGCAGAGGGCAGTCGGGGCGGGGTGAGCGCGGGGCACAGTGCGGCAACGGATGCGGATGCGGGCAAGGGCGCGGCGACTACGTGAGGCGCACGGCCTAGGGCGCAGAGGTTGTGAGCGGCACCGGGGTGGCCGGATGGGGGCGGGCGGAAGGCGCAGCAGGGCGCCGGCGTGTGGCTCCGGCGGGCAGCGGCCGGTCGGAGCAGGGGGGCCGCGGCTGGGCGAGTGGCCAGGCCGAGGCGAACGCAGCCGTGAGCAGCGGGGCACGTGCGCCGGGCAAGCAACGACGACCCTCGGCGATGCGGTGTTGGACGAGCGAGGTGTGGCTGGCGCGGGTGCGGTCGGCAGCGTGATGGAGCAGCAGCTGCAGCAAGCAGAGTAGTGGGCAGCAATGGTAGGAGCCGCGGCGGCTCAATCACGCACATACGCGTACGCAGGAGCTCGGACGAGTTCGGGGGCGGCCGCTACGGCAACAAATCGAGGCATGAAGAAGGGGGATTTGGGGAAGGAGCTCGCAGCGAGCTCGTGGTGTAGTCGAGGAAGCCACAGGGAGTCGAGGTGGACTGGAGGAGCAACGTGGTGGCGGCGTACGGAGTCGGGTCCCAAGGTCAAAGGCGGCTCGATCCAGTCGATGTAGGTGCTCCAGCTCGAACGCGTCCCGTAGTCAAAGAGGACGACGACGGCGGTCCTGGCCATCGGGGAGGCCATCGGCCACGGTGACGACGAGCGGAGGCGTCCGTGAGCTTCTGTTCTTCTACCAGAACATGAACGGAGGAGGGAGCGGACTATTTGGGAGGAGGTCTAGGGTTTCGGCCACGGGGGAAGGAGGTTTTGTAGGGGGGGTGGGCGTCCGGATGGCCGGCGCGTGGCCCGGCACCATGGATGGCTGCCACGGCTCCCCCATGAACAGGAGGAAGGAGGAGACCTCCTGCAAGTGTAGAAGTGGGTTGGGCCTTGAACTGTAGCAGTGGGCTACACCACTGCTACAAGTGCACAATAGCTAGGTTTATATTTCCCTTTTTATTTCTCTGCTAGGTATTTTTCTACTGTTTTGTATTTATTCGAGCGAGCAAACAATTTTTGTTACACATGACACTTGGCACATAAATACAAGGCATTGTTTTGAAACGACACACAAAGTATGGGCCTATTTGGAAATGCTTGAACCATTTGAGAAATTGAAAAGGTCAAGCAATATGTGTTGGTCCACTTAAATAAGTGATGTGGTCAATTTAGAAGTCCATTGATGTTGGCTCCACTTAGAAAATTAATAGGGAATTGTTCAGAGTGTGAATAACATTTTTGTTGGGCAGTTTGTTGGAAAAAAATTGCTTGCATTTTGAAGTGGGTTTATTCTTGAACTCCATTTAGGCTTTCTTAGTCATGACGACATGGCAAGTTATTTGGCTTAACTAATAATTAGTGTTTCGGGATGTTACAAAATACTTACGCTACTTTGCTGCATCACCCTTTCGTCTTCAAGGGAAAACCAACGCATGCTCAAGAGGTAGCAGGAGCCTCAACACACATGAGTTCCATTTTTCTGAGAAGAGAGAAATCTACGGCCCCAACTATGGCCGAACCAGTGCTTTGAAGGCAAAGGTTGCTTCCTCATCTGAAGAAGAGCCTGACTACAGTTCTGGGGATCCTGAAGACATTGGAAAGGAGCTAGCTATGCTCGTGAAGAAGTTCCAGAAGTTCTCCAAAAAGAATGTCTTCGGAAAGCCTTCAAGATCCAGCTCAAGAAATGATGAGGCTTCCACTCGCAACCACAAGAAAAGAACATGCCACAAATGCAAGAAGCCTGGCCACTACATCTCCGAGTGTCCTCAATGGGATAAGGTTGGCATCCCATATTTCTTCTTCAACAAATTATCGGTATACCGTGGTTTTTGTCTTGTTCACATGATTTGTGTCCTTTGTGTTTTTCTTTAAGAACCATGCAAGTATGACATGTCCCTTCATCAATTTATAGAACACTTCATGTGCTTCACTTATATCTTCTAAGTATGATCGTATAGAATTGCTCTTTGATCTACACATAAATGTTTTGAGTATGGCTTTATAGAATGCTTCATGTGCTTCAATTTTACAGTTTGAGCTTGGATATAGGTTAGTCTATATTAATTGAAGAAATCTCCATGAACTTCACTTATATCTTTTGGAGTATGAATAATACTATCATCTAAAGCGGGTTTGGAAGAGTGTCAACTTTAGGAACTAGTGATCCCGCCATTCCGAATGAGGAGAATTTTGCTTATGTAGAAGTAGTAAAATTTCTATGCTCGTAGATCATGAAAAGAATGCTTTATGTGATGGTAATATTGTTTAAATCATTCATTATGCTACTGAAATTATTATCAGGGAGGAATATATGCTTGTAGGAGTTGCAATAATATCAAGTTTCCTCTTTATGTGCTTAATGTTTTGAAGTTATACTTGTTTCGCCTTCCTATGCTAGTTAATTCTATCTCCCATAAATTGTGTGCTCACAAAATCCCTAGTCATAGGAATTGGTTTAGATTTAAATATTCTAGTCATATTCTTCATAATGCTCTCTTTATGTTTCAATTCTTATCTTTTATGTGAGCATCATTGAAATCATCATGCCTAGCTAAAAGGCATTAAATAAAAGCGCTTGTTGGGAGACAACCCAATATTTATTCTTACTGTTTTTGTGTGTTCTCATGATTAATCTACTGTATTAATCATGTATTATAGCTTTCGTTTCAATAAAGGGCCAAGTAAGACCTTTGGGAAGACTTGGGTGAAAGTTAATGTGATGTTGCTGTAAAAAACAGAAACTTTGCGCTCACCAGATTAGCTGTCATTTTTTACAGAAGAGGGATTTGGTGCTGATTCTTTTTGCACAACATTAATAGACAAATTCCTCACGTCCACCAATTTATGTCATAATTGTTTGAGTAGCAGAATTATGGTTAGTGTTCAGATCATTACAGACTATTCTGTTTCTGACAGATTCTGTTTTCATTGCATAGTTTGCTTGTTTTCTAGTTTCTATGACATATATTTCTCAATATAAATTGTAGAAATGATATGGTACAGTAGTCATTGTGTGATAACAATTATGAGCCTTGTCTTTGACAGTACCAAAGTGACTGGTTTACTCTTTATCCTACTAACCTGTCTCACGAAGTTCCATTAAGTTTTGTGTGATTGAAGTTTTCAAGCTTTGGGTGAGATATCGATATGAGGAGAATAAGGAGTGGAAAGTCCCTAATATTGGGGATGCCCAAGGCACCCCAAGGTAATATTCAAGGAAGACTCAAGCGCCTAAGCTTGGGGATGCCCCGAAAGGCATCCCCTCTTTACTCTTCAAAATTATCGGTATACCTTACTCGGAGCTATATTTTTATTCGTCACATGATATGTGTTTTGCTTGGAGCGTATTTTCAATTTTACTTGATTTTTGAATAAAATCATTGGATCTGAAATCTTGAATGAAAAAGGGGAATCCTCCCATGGCTAGTTAATTATTTGACCACTCAGTGTCCTTGACTTATATCTTTTTGGAGTAGTTTGTCTACTCACGTGCTTCACATATATCCTATGAGTACATGTTTGAATGAATTGAATATCATAATTCTGAATTTATATATGTTTCATATGCTTATACCATGGGGAGTAATGACTTCACACAGAATAAGTATAGGTACTAAACTTATTGAAAGTTAGCAAACGTAGAATTGGTCACTTGAACAATTCATGAAAGAATATTGAAGGAAGAGAGATTTCACATGTAAATATACTATCTTGGACATCTTTTGTAATTGTGAGCACTCATTAAAATATGACATGCTAAAAGGTTGATGTCGGACAAGGAAGACAACGTAATGGGTTATGTTTTCTTATATCCGAAATAAAGTATATTGTCTTGGATCATCCAACATGTTGAACTTGCTTTTCCCCCTCATGCTAGTCAAATTCTTTGCACCAAGTAGAGATACTACTTGTTCTTCCAAACATTCCTTAAACCAGTTTTGCCATGAGAGTCCACCATACCTACTTATGGATTGAGTAAGATCCTTCAAGTAAGTTGTCATCGGTGCATGCAATAAAAATTGCCCTCTAAATATGTATGATCTATTAATGTGGAGAAAATAAGCTTTATACGATCTTGTGATGTGGAAGAAATAAAAGCGACGGACTGCATAAAAAGGTCCATATCACAAGTGGAAATATAAAGTGACATTCTTTTGCATTCAGATTTTGTGCATCCAACCATAAAAGCGCATGACAACCTCTACTTTCCTCTGCGAAGGGCCTATCTTTTACTTTTATCTTCTACCCTTATGCAAGAGTCATGGTGATCTTCACCTTTCCTTTTTACATTTTATCCTTTGGCAAGCACATTGTGTTGGAAAGATCCTGATATATATATCCAATTGGATGTAAGTTATCATGAACTATTATTGTTGACATTACCCTTGAGGTAAAAGGTTGGGAGGCGAATCTATAAGCCGCTATCTTTCTCTGTGTATGTGGAGTATGTGGAGTTTTCTAAATCAAAGCTCTGACATAGACCCTTCCTGAAAATAAGATGAATTGCAATTGTTTGATGACTAAGAATATAGTTTGTTAGTTTCCAGAAAGTTTATGATATATACTTTAACATGTCAATAGCTTGTTACTTGATCATGAAAAGCTTTATGAAAATGAGCTATTGTTATGATATATAATGATGCTAGAAAAAGTGATTGGAACTATCATTCATGAAACTTATGCACTTGATAGCATTCACACTTCATAAATTATTTCTTTTATCATTTACCTAATCGAGGACGAGCAGGAATTAAGCTTGGGGATGCTGATACGTCTCCAATGTATCTATAATTTATGATGTATCCATGCTATTATATTATCCATCTAGGATGTTTTATATGCATTTATATGCTATTTTATATGATTTTTGGGACTAACCTATTAACCTTGAGCCCAGTGCCAGTTTTTTTTCGTTGTTTTTGAGTATCGCAGAAAAGGGAAACCAAACGGAGTCCAATTTACCTGAAACTTGACAGAGCTTGTATTTGGACCATAAGAAGGCCAGGAAGTAAAAGAACTGGGCCAGAAGAGTCTTGGGCTGCCCCTGCCTCGTGGACAGCCCGGAGACCCCCCCTGCCTTGTTCTGGACTCCAACACCTCTTATATAACCCAAAACATCCAGAAAGAAACCTATGTCGGGAGTTCCGCCACCAAAAGCCTCCGTAGCCACCAAAAACCAATCTAGGCCCTCTCCGGCACCCTGCCGGGGGGGGCATCATCACCGGAGGGCATGGAGGAGGATCCCGGAGGGTCCATTATTGTCATGAAGGCCAAGAACAGAGGGAGAACCTCTCTCCATCCAAGGGGGAGGCCATGGAAGAGGAAGCACAAGGGGGAGAACCTCTCCTCCTCTCTCTCGGTGGCATCGGAGTGCCATCGGGAGGGGAATCATCGCCGCGGTGATCGTCTTCATCAACATCAACATCACCATCATCATCACCATCCTCATCTCTTTTACGCGGTCCACTATCCCGCACCCCGCTGTAATCCCTACTTGAACATGGTGCTTTATGCCACATATTATGATCCAATGATGTGTGGCCATCCTAAGATGTTTTGAGTAGATATCTTTTGTCTTTGGGTTGATTGATGATCTAGATTGGTACGAGTTGTATGTTTTATTTTGGTGTTGTCCTATGGTTCCCTCCATGTCGCGCAAGAGTGAGGGATTCCCGCTGTAGGGTGTTGCAATACGTTCATGATTCGCTTATAGTGGGTTGGTGAGTGACTGAAACACAAAACCGAGTAAGGGGATTGTTGCGTATGGGATAAAGGGGACTTGATGCTTTAATGCTATGGTTGGGTTTTACCTTAATGATCTTTAGTAGTTGCGGATGCTTGATAGAGTTCCAATCATAAGTTCATATGATCCAAGTAGACAAAGTATGTTAGCTTATGCCTCCCCCTCATATGAAATTGCAATGACGACTACCGGTCTTGTTAATAATTGCCTAGGACAATTTCGCACACCGATCCACCATTATTCCACACTCGCTATTTATAATATTTAGTATTATATTCTAACTTTATGATAACAACACCTACTTTCATATTTTAGCTCTCCGATATCATGCAAAGTTATCCACTTCATACCCACAACATAGTTTTATTTCTCGTTGCTAGTTGGAAGCAAATGTTCGGTGTACATAGAGTCGTATTAGTGGCAGATAGGGCTTGAGAGAATATTGATATTACCTTTAGCTCCTTGTGGGTTCGACACTCCATACTTATCACTTCCACCTTTGGAAATTGCTACGATGATTCCCTACACTTGGGGATTATCAAGCTCTTTTCTGGCGCCATTGCCGGGGAGCAATAGCGTGGGGTTGATATTCTCATGTGTGCTTGTTTGCTTTCTTCACTAATTAGATTTTGTTTCTCCTTTTTTCTTTCTGTTTAGTTGTGGGTGAAACATACAATTTTTTTAAAATAATGAAAATACAAAAAAATTACTTGCCTCTCATGCCTAAAAAGTTTTTCAAAAAGAGAAATGATTGGAAAGTTATGCATTGAAAAAGTGAGGGTCGACCTTGAGCACTCGTGTTCATGCTCACGGAAACAATGTAGAATTTTTCATGGAAGTTTCTCTGTAAATAATTATCCCCTTATATATATCCATTGCATTATAAAAAATAATGTGCCAAGCTTTGGTTTTAGAATGATTAGATTGCTTGTTTACTATGTGCAGAACAAAAACAGAAACTTCGGCTGTAGCGCGTGATTTTGTATTTTTTCACTGGAAAGTCAAATGGATCTGAAACGTTTTGCACATTACTTCTGTATAAATTGGTCAAATTTTGCAATTTAGTTCATAATTTTTGGAGTTACATAAGTTTACTAAACCTCCAGATTACTACAGACTGTCCTGTTTTAGACAGATTCTGTTTTCTATGTGTTGTTTGCTTGTTTAGATGAATCTATGAGTAGTATCGGAGGGTATGAACCATGGATGAGTTGGAATACAGTAGATATTACACCAATATGAATTTATAATGAGTGCAAAACAGTACCTGAAGGTAGTGATTTGCTTTATGGATCTGAAATCTTGAATGAAAGAAAGGGGAATCCTCCCATGGTTAGTTAATTATTTGACCACTCAGTGTCCTTCACTTATATCTTTTTGGAGTAGTTTGTCATTTACTCACGTGCTTCACATATATCCTATGAGTAAATGGTTGAATGAATTGAATATCATAAATCTCAATTTATATATGTTTCATATGCTTATACCATGGGGAGTAATGACTTCACACAGAATAAGTATATGTACTAAACTTATTGAAAGTTAGCAAACATATAATTGGTCACTTGAACAATTCATGAAAGAATATTGAAGGAAGAGAGATTTCACATATAAATATACTATCCTGGACATGTTTTGTAATTGTGACACCTCATTAAAATATGACATGCTAAAAGGTTGATGTCGGACAAGGAAGACAACGTAATGGGTTATGTTTTCTTATATCCGAAATAAAGTATATTGTCTTGGATCATCCAACATGTTGAGCTTGCTTGTCCCCCTCATGCTAGCCAAATTCTTTGCACCAAGTAGAGATACTACTTGTGCTACCAAACATTCCTTAAACCAGTTTTGCCATGAGAGTCCACCATACCTACCTATGGATTGAGTAAGATCCTTCAAGTAAGTTTTCATCGGTGCATGCAATAAAAATTTGCCCTCTAAATATGTATGATCTATTAAGGTGGAGAAAATAAGCTTTATATGATCTTGTGATGTGGAAGAAATAAAAGCGACGGATTGCATGTGTGACGCCCCGAGACCGTCGCGCCAGGTGTCTCCCAGGTGTTCGCTGTTGTTGCCTTCTCTTTTGCTTGCGTCTCTCATCTTGCCATGTCATCATCCGCATTGCATCTTCATGTTTTCAAAACTTGCATCTGTCCGAGGTCTCCGAGTTCTCTCCGTTGTCCGTTCTGAGCCCAACCACACTTGCACACGCCCGCGGCATGTACGAAATAGTATTTTATTAGTGGCCGGAAAATATGCTCGGAATGGGATGAGAGTTTGACGTGTGGTCTTATTATAGTGTAGATAGTCCGCCTGTCAAGTTTCATCGCATTCGGAGATCGTTTGATGCCCCAATGGATAACTATAGAGGCATTATAGCCGGGCACACGTCGGACGTTTTCGGTCTCTGGAAACGGTTGTTGGGCTGCATTTCCGTCTCTCTCCTCTCAGCCTAACCCACTCTCCACCTAGCCGCCCACTCCGACCGGTGCCATCGGATCATGATCGGAGGGCTCCGGAAGCCCCCAAATCCCCCTAACCTAGTCCATGTGTCTATATATAGACCTTCCCCCTCCATTTTTGGAACCCTAACCCCCTCCACCTACTTCTAGCCTCCCCTCGGGATCCCCGCAGACGCCAGCCACCTTCTCCTCAAATCCCGTCGCCAGCCACCGCGTCCCCACCACTTGGCGAGCTCCCATTCGCTGCGCCACCGCCAGCCGCCGCCTCCAGCCAATGGCGCGCGGCCACGTCGCCTCCCTGCCTCTGATCCACCGCGCCAGGCCCGCGAGGCCCATCCATAGCCCGCCTCGCACCGCACCGGGCCCGAGCTGCTGTCGTGCGCACACAGCTCCGCAGGCGCCCCTGCCCCGAGCTCCTTCCCGCTCGTCCCCGCCACCTGGAGTTCGTTGCCTCATCCCGCACTTTGCCTCCACGCCGGACTTCGTCGCTCGTCGCCGGACCTCGTCCAGGCCGCCACCGCCCCGCAGATGAGCGCCGCTGCCCCGCGCCTCCCTCTTCCTTCCCTGTGTCTCCCACTTGTCCTCACCCAGTCTCTCTCTCTCTCTCTCCAGGGCGTCGTTCGTCACATTTGGAGCCTCCCCGAGCGCCGCTGGCCACCTCTGACCCCGGATCCGGCTTCCCCAGTCCCGGATCTGTCCATTCCTGCCGGTACCACCTCGCCCCGCTGCCTCAGGCCACCACCGGTCCCTGCCGCCGCCACCATGGCTCGCCTCGGCCTCGGCGGGAGGTCGGGGACGAGATCCCCCTCGCGCGGGCCGCCTCCCCTTCGCCCTATCCAGCCCAGTCGCGGCCTCCTGCTTGGCCCAGCTCCAAGCCTGCCCGCCTCACCACCGAACCGGGCCTTAGCCCATGAGTCAGCAGCTCCTCCAGCCCCTCTGCTCTGTGGTGGCCCAGCCAGTTTCGGCCCGTGGCTTATTTTTTTCCTTTCTGCGATTTTCCTATTTTTTCCAGAGTGTGTAGTTTTGCAGAAACACCCTTGCACATCATGCATATCATAACTCACCAACCGTGCATCGGATCTAAATAAATTATATATGCAACTTGCTTAGAATTTTGCATAGTTTAATAATTTGCAACTTTCATCTATGTTTAAAATGTTTAAACTGTTGTTTGCATTATTTTGCTCATATGCATGCTAAAATGATTTAATTCATAACTAAATAACCGTACCTCGGATTTTAATAAACTTTATATGTAAATGGGGTAGGAAAATACCTAGTTTAACATGGTTACATTACTTTGCATGTTTAATAACTCTAAAATTATGTTTAGGGCAGAACAGTACCAAACCTTCAAATTTGCATATGGGGTTTTACCAGAATTGTTGTTCGTTGTTTCCGGCCTCATTTAAACTTGCCTAGATAGGTAGTTTTGTTGTGCTTCACCCCTTGCCATGTTAATCAACATTTAATATTGTTGGGTACTTAAACGAGATCGAACTAAACAACTTGGTTGTGGAGTTTCGTCAATATGCAACAGAGTTGCATATTGAGCTCCACTTAATTTGTAGGATTGTTTGTGCACTTTGCCATGCCATGCCTCATTAAACCGGACATGCATCATACTTGGTTGTGCATCATGTCATGTTTATGTGATGGTTGTTTACTATGTTGTTTGCTTCTTTCCGGTGTCGCTTCTTCGGGTTAGTTCCGTTAACGTCGCATTTGTGAGGATCCGTTCGACTACGTTCGTTTGTCTTCTTCAGGAACTCGTTCTTCTTCCTTGCGGGATCTCAGGCAAGATGACCATACCCTCGAAATCACTTCTATCTTTGCTTTCTATTTGCTCGCTCTTCTGCTATGCCTATGTTGCGATACCTACCACTTGCTTATCATGCCTCCTATATTGTTGAACCAAGCCTCTAACACACCTTGTCCTAGCAAACCGTTGTTTAGCTATGTTACCGCTTTGCTCAGGCCCACTTATAGCATTGTTAGTTGCAGGTGAAGATTGGAGTTTGTTCCATGTTGGAACATGGATATTTTGTTGGGATATCACAATATCTCATATTTAATAAATGCATCTATATACTTGGTAAAGGGTGGAAGGTTCGGCCTTATGCCTGGTGTTTTGTTCCACTCTTGCCGCCCTAGTTTCCGTCATATCGGTGTTATGTTCCCGGATTTTGCGTTCCTTACGTGGTTGGGTTATAATGGGAACCCCTTGACAGTTCGCCTTGAATAAAACTCCTCCAGCAATGCCCAACATTGGTTTTACCATTTGCCACCTAGCCTTTTCTTTCCCTTGGGTTCTGTAGACTCAAGGGTCATCATTATTGTAACCCCCCCCCGGCCAGTGCTCCTCTGAGTGTTGGTCCAAACTTAGAGCCCCTTGCAGCGCCACCTCGGGGAAACTCGAGGGCTGGTTTTAGTTGTACGGACTGCTCATCTGAGTGTGCCCTGAGAACGAGATATGTGTAGCTCCTATCGGGATTTGTCGGCACATTCGGGCGGTGTTGCTGGACTTGTTTTACCATTGTCGAGGATGTCTTGTAACCGGGATGCCGAGCCTGATCGGATTGTCTTGAGAGAAGGAATATCCTTCATTGACCGTGAGAGCTTGTGATGGGCTAAGATGGGACACCCCTGCAGGGATTTGAACTTTCGAAAGCCGTGCCCACGGTTATGGGCAGATGGGAATTTGTTAATGTCCGGTTGTAGAAAACCTAAAGTTGATCTTAATTAAAGTACATCAACTGCGTGTGTAACCGTGATGGTCTCTTTCCGGCGGAGTCCGGGAAGTGAACACGGTGTTGGAGTTATGTTACACGTAGGTTGTTCTAGGATCACTTCTTGATCATAGTTGTTCATCCGTGCTTTTTCCTTCTCTTCTCGCTCTCATTTGCGTATGTTTAGCCACCATATATGCTAGTCGCTTGCTGCAGCTCCACATCATAGCTTTACCCATCCTATAAGCTTAAATAGTCTT
The DNA here is from genome assembly GCF_003073215.2 of Triticum urartu. Lineage (NCBI taxonomy): Eukaryota > Viridiplantae > Streptophyta > Magnoliopsida > Poales > Poaceae > Triticum > Triticum urartu. Next base: position 299,890,727 of record NC_053025.1, read on the forward strand.
GATCGCGAGGGTGTGAGATTGTTGAGTCCCCGTGACTCACAGATACTTCCAAAACCAGTTTACAGGTGCCGGTGTTACTGAGCAGGTGCCGCAACCAAGCTCAAGGAGGAGCTCGATGAAGATCTTGTCCTTTGTGTTGTTTCGCTCTAGTTGATCAGTAGTGGAGCCCAGTTGGGGTCGATCAGGGATCTGTGTAGCATTTGGGGTAGTCTTCTTTTATTTTGGTTCCGTAGTCGGACCTTGAGTGTATCTGGATGATGTAATGCTTTATTCATGTAATTGTGTGAAGTGGCGATTGTAAGCCAACTATGTATCTTTTTCCCTTATGTATTACATGGGTTGTGTGAAGATTACCTCACTTCCGACATTGCTTTCAATGCGATTATGCCTCTAAGTCGTGCTTCGACACGAAGGAGATATAGCCGCATCGAGGGCGTTACAAGTTGGTATCAGAGCCTTCCCCAACCTTAGGAGCCCCCTGCTTGATCGAATCGTTGGCGTTGTTGAGTCTAGAAAAATGTTTTGAGTCATTTAGGAATTATATATCGGAGAGTTTAGGGATTCTTTTTACTCCCCAGTCCCTTCATCGCTCTGGTAAGGCATCCCGACGTAGAGTTTTGACTCTTCTCTTCTCAAATTTCACTAAATTTTTTTTAGGATCACGCGGGTATCTTTGAATCGTTCCGATCGATTTGTGAAGAGAACATTGTTCTTGGTGCCTCCTGTCATTTAGGGGTTGTGGCAGTGTCCCGAGGAGTTGAGCTCTGAGGTGTTGTCGTCACAATTTTATCGTTGCAGTTCTGGAATACCTGAGTTTAGTATCGCCGACATCGAAAATCTCTTTTATGCAGTTGTTGGTGAGATAACCTCGACGCCACCCAATACTTGGGCGGGAGTTCAGGAGTATTGCCATAACTTGTATAACGTATGTTTTTCGAAGGTTGAGGTAAACGATTTTCGAAGGTTTCTTGGTTATGTGTTGAAGGACGGATACAGGTGGATGTAGGATTTGCTTGTTTTGGGTGACATATTATGCTTCCCCTGTATCCCCAACACATGATTGCATAACTGGAAAATTTCGGGAGTTTATAAGTGGGAATTCAAGTAGCTCTTAGGATATCTTTCCGACAAAGGTATGATATGAAATTGGGGTTCGACGTCTAGTGGTCCGCCTATTCACGGTTGGTTTTACAGTGGTCTCATTGTGTCTTATAGAGTCCTTGGCTATGCCGACTCGGGGACGCTTCGTATGTCATGTGCACTGCCTTGTACATGATGGTGCTGTACAATTGAGCCCGTGTAGGCCCCACCACAAAAACTTCGAACTAAATCTCTATCATATGTTTGTTCCGGCTTATTTTGCAAGCCAATCCTTTTTGTTTTGTTTTGAGTTGCGGTATTCGAGTTGCTTCGAAGTCAAATGTTGATTCCATACTTTCCCCAAATGGTGGTCTCATACTCCGATGTGAATACCAATCCTTCATGATAATCGAGATTGTCATGTCAATCTTGTTCAACCGGTGTGTTTTCTCTTCAAGCGGATCCGTTCATTTTCAATATCCGCAAGATTCAATCTCAGCTTTCTCAACGGTGTTCGTTTCATCCATCCCAAGTTGTCTTTGTTTTTTTCCCGCCCTCCCTCCCTTGTTTTCTTCAATGACTCAGATTTCTTATTGAAGTATCCTTTATTGATGGGAAGCCTCTCCATTCCTTTTCCATCAATTTTCTTATCCAGTGATTCTCATGAAGATCCTAACGGAGCCTCAAGTTCATCATTGTTCGTTCTCTTTCTTCTCCGGTGGATTCAATTCAAGTTTTCTGTGTTGATCATATCTTTTCCTCATTTCAATGTTTTCTCATGCCAGTGCAATTCTTAATCATTCACCTCTCGCTATTCAATTGTTCTAGAGTGTTCATGATATCTCGAAGATTCATGTTTCCACTCTGCATTCGTTCAAGCTCTTTCGAGGATGTTATCTCATTCAAGCCTTTTTATCCAACCAGTGCTATCTCTCTTTCGAGTAATTGTTCTATGGTGTATCTTTTGAGTGGGCCCTAACCAACAGGTCTTTTTCCAAGATCTTACCTGCCTCTTCTATTTTCCCGGAGCTACCATCAAATTCTTTTCGAAGTGTGACGTAAGAATGATTTTTTCATCAGTCAGATGTGTTTCTCCAAGATCTCTCAATTTATTTTCTTCGTTGGCTCAACTTTTCCATTCTTCATTCCGGAGTGCCTCAATAATTCTTGTTGGTGTTTCTCGTCGTCATTCTCAGGTTTTGAAGACCAAAGAAGACTTTTCCTCCATATCTATCCGCTCTCTCAAAGATTCATGGCTCTAGCTTGATGCCATCCTCTCATAATTGTTTTCGATTGTGAGAATTCTTTTCATCCATCCGGAGCAATTCAAGAGTCTTTTCATTTTGTTTCTCCGAAGGCCACCACCTCAGAAGTATTCATTCTCAGCTTTCAGCTCTCTTTCTCTAAAATCTTACCGGTGCATCGTTCAAATATCCTCTAATCAGTTCATGATCTCTTCGTTCTTTTGTATCTAAACTCTCTCATGTATCTTCGTTCATTTGCTAATTCTTAACAGTGATTCATGCCTTTTCATCGTTCATTTCCAATTCTTACGATGGTTCATTCAAGATTATCTTCTTTCGTTTATCATATCAATTTATTTGTTATTTCTATCCTACCGGTGGTTCGTTCAATATTTTCCCAAGTTAGCGCGATATCTATCTTAATCCTTTCCTCGATAATAAGTGGTATGCCAAATCCGTTGTTTGTCATCAATTTAAATTGGTGAAGGATACGCATGATGTAATTCTTATTTTTGTTTCATCGAGTGAACTCAATTCCCTATTCCGGAGGCTCATTAAATTCTTGTTTCCATTTGTTCATCTTTCTTTTCCGGAGTTCCAAGTTTGCTCTTTATCTCGTCGCAAAGATCCATCTAAATCATTACAAGGTTTCACCTTGTGTTTCCAACTTCTCTTTATTTTCGTTATTCTTTTTGTTTACCGGAGTTCCTCATGAAGGTGCTACATGGTGATTCATCAAGGATTTATTTCCTTCTCGAAGTGTTCATCGAGATTCTTTTCTAAGGAGCTCAAGTATTCTTTATCTTGCATTTCAAAGTGCAATTCTTTCAACCGTCTCATTCGAGGTGGTATTATGTCATTCTTGATAATTTGATTTCATGGCTCATGATTCACATGTTGTTAAGAATGAGGTATTTTAAATCCATTAATCTCTACATTGGAGTTATCTTGGGTTATATTTCACCTAAAGCTTAACCTAAGGATTGTTGCTATTTATGGTGCTTATAAATGACCCAAATTCTTCATTTATTCTCCCGGTGAAATAAGTTTGTCATCTCCTTGTTCATATCAATCCAATCTGTCATTCCATTAGTGGCAGAATTTCACCTCAAGATTTCGAGATGTTTTCCATAAGCCCACAACAAGCTTACTCTTTTCTTTGTTGGTTTCCGACAACTCCGTTATAACCTTCTTGGAAGAGTGCTTTCCCAACTCATTTGTGGTAGAAGTTGTCATTTTTCTTCTTCGTTCTTTTGTTCCGACGATCTACCTACTATTCCTTCATTCGGAGGCATTGTGATGTTTCTCTTTTCTCTCATCATCTCGGATGGTGAGGATCATGTTCTTTTCATGCTTATCCATCCGGAGTGTCGTGTTTTCATTCGAGCCCTCTCATCTTGTCAAGTTTTGCCTTCCTTCTCAACCAGAGTGCTGTCTGAAATCGTTCTTAACCCTTGTGCCATTCTTTCAATAGTTCCGGAGGCAGTGTGTTGTTAATTTCATCAAGTATCTTCTCATCTTGTCAAGCTCTTGTTCACTTCTTTCCATTTACAGTCGGAGTGCTATAAAAATTATATCATTTTTTTCCTCCTCTATCTTGTTTTAACCGGAGTGTTGTCGTAATTGACCTTTATCGTTCCTTGTACATCTCATTTCAATCGGAGTGCTTGCATGTACTTCTTGTCCATTGCAACCCTTTTTTCTTATGTCTTTCAACCTACAAGGTTCTAGTAATGTTCCTGGTTCCTCTTTTCTAACAGAGTGTTTTCAACTTTGTTCATCTTTGTTGTATTCTTTCTTTCAATTTGTTCAACCTCGCAAGGTTCGTGGTTTCACTCATTTGTCAAAGAAGCAATTAGTTTTACCTCTTCTCTTCCTCTTCTATTTACCCTCTGGTGCCATCCTAGATCTCGGGACGAGATCCTCTTGTAGTGGTGGAGTGTTGTGACGCCCCGAGACCGTCACGCCAGGTGTCTCCCAGGTGTTCGCTGTTGTTGCCTTGTCTTTTGCTTGTGTGTCTCATCTTTCCATGTCATCATCCGCATTGCATCTTCATGTTTTCAAAACTTGCATTCGTCCGGGTTCTCCGAGTTCTCTCTGTGGTTCGTTCTGAGCCCAACCACACTTGCACGCGCCCGCGGCATGTCCGAAATAGTATTTTATAAGTGGCCGGAAAATGTTCTCGGAATGGGATGAGAGTTGAAGTGTGGTCTCATTATAGTGTAGATAGACCGCCTGTCAAGTTTCATCGCATTCGGAGATCGTTTGATGCCCCAAGGGATAACTATAGCGGCATTACAGCTGGGCACACGTCGGACGTTTTTGGTCTCTGGAAACGGTTGTCGGGCTGCATTTCCGTCTCTCTCTTCTCAGCCTAACCCACTGTCCACCTAGCCCCCCACTCCGACCGGTGCCATCGGATCGTGATCGGAAGGCTCCGGAAGCCCCCAAATGCCCCTAACCTAGTCCATGTGTCTATATATAGACCTTACCCTTCCATTTTTGGAACCCTAACCCCCCTCCACCTACTTCTAGCCTCCCCTCGGGATCCCCGCAGCCGCCAGCCACCTTCTCCTCAAATCCCGTCGCCAGCCACCGCGTCCCCACCACTTGGCGAGCTCCCATTCGCTGCGCCACCGCCAGCCAGCCGCCTCCAGCCAATGGCGCACGGCCACGTCGCCTCCCTGCTTCTGATCCACCACGCCAGGCCCGCGAGGCCCATCCACAGCCCGCCTCGCACCGCACCGGGCCCGTGCCACCGCCGTGCGCACACAGCTCCGCAGGCGCCCCTCTCCCAAGCTCATTCCCGCACGTCCCCGCGACCTAGAGTTCATCGCCTCGTCCCGCACTTTGCCTCCTCGCCGGACTTCATCGCTCATCGCCGGACCTCGTCCATGCCACCACCGCCCTGCAGATGAGGGCCACTACCCTGCGCCTTCCCCCTCGCGCGATCCAGCCCAGTCATGGCCTCCTGCTTGGCCCAGCTCCAAGCCTGCCCGCCTCACCACCGAACCGGGCCTTAGCCCATGAGTGAGCAGCTCCTCCAGCCCCTCTGCTCTATGGTGGCCCAGCCAGTTTCGGCTCGTGGCTTATTTTTTTCCTTTCTACGATTTTCCTATTTTTTTCCAGGGAGTGTAGTTTTGCAGAAACACCCTTGCACATCATGCATATCATAACTCACCAACCGTGCATCGAATCTAAATAAATTATATATGCAACTTGCTTAGAATTTTGCATAGTTTAATAATTGGCAACTTTCATCTACGTTTAAAATGTTTAAACTACTCTTTGCATTATTTTGCTCATATGCGTGCTAAAATGATTTAATTCATAACTAAATAACCGTACCTCGGATTTTAATAAACTTTATATGTAAATGGGGTAGAAAAATACCTAGTTTAACATGGTGACATTACTTTGCATGTTTAATAACTCTAAAATTATGTTTAGGGAAGAACAATACCAAACCTTCAAATTTGCATATGGGGTTTTACCGGAATTGTTGTTCGTTGTTTCCGGCCTCATTTAAAGTTGCCTAGATAGGTAGTTTTGTTGTGCTTCACCCCTTGCCATGTTAATCAACATTTAATATTGTTGGATACTTAAACGAGATCGAACTAAACAACTTGGTTGTGGAGTTTTGTCAATATGCAATAGAGTTGCATATTGAGCTCCACTTAATTTGTAGGATTGTTTGTGCACTTTGCCATGCCATGCCTCATTAAACCGGACATGCATCATACTTGGTTGTGCATCGTGTCATGTTTATGTGATGGTTGTTTACTATGTTGTTTGCTTCTTTCCGGTGTCGCTTCTTCGGGTTAGTTCCGTTAACGTCGCGTTTGTGACGATCCGTTCGACTACGTTCGTTTGTCTTCTTCATGGACTCGTTCTTCTTCCTTGCGGGATCTCATGCAAGATGACCATACCCTCGATATCACTTCTATCTTTGCTTGCTAGTTGCTCGCTCTTCTGCTATGCCTATGCTGCGATACCTACCACTTGCTTATCATGCCTCCTATATTGTTGAACCAAGCCTCTAACCCACCTTATCCTAGCAAACCATTGTTTGGCTATGTTACCGCTTTGCTCAGCCGCTCTTATAGCGTTGTTAGTTGTAGGTGAAGATTGGAGTTTGTTCCATGTTGGAACATGGATATTTTGTTGGGATATCACAATATCTCTTATTTAATTAATGCATCTATATACTTGGTAAAGGGTGGAAGGCTCGGCCTTATGCCTGGTGTTTTGTTCCACTCTTTCCGCCCTAGTTTCCGTCATATCGGTGTTATGTTCCCAGATTTTGCGTTCCTTACGCGGTTGGGTTATAATGGGAACCCCTTGACAGTTCGCCTTGAATAAAACTCCTCCAGCAATGCCCAACATTGGTTTTACCATTTGCCACCTAGCCTTTTCTTTCCCTTGGGTTCTGCAAACTCAAGGGTCATCATTATTTTAACCCCCCCCGGGCCAGTGCTCCTCTAAGTGTTGGTCCAAACTAGATCCCCTTGCAGCACCACCTCGGGGAAACTCGAGGGCTGGTTTTAGTTGTACGGACTGCTCATCTGAGTGTGCCCTGAGAACGAGATATGTGCAGCTCCTATCGGGATTTTTCGGCACATTCGGGCGGTGTTGCTGGACTTGTTTTACCATTGTCGAGGATGTCTTGTAACCGGGATGCCGAGCTTGATCGGATTGTCTTGAGAGAAGGAATATCCTTCGTTGACCGTGAGAGCTTGTGATGGGCTAAGTTGGGACACCCCTGCAGGGATTTGAACTTTCGAAAGCCGTGCCCGCGGTTATGGGCAGATGGGAATTTGTTAATGTCCGGTTGTAGAAAACCTGAAGTTGATCTTAATTAAAATACATCAACCATGTGTGTAACCGTGATGGTCTCTTTCCGGCGGAGTCCGGGAAGTGAACACGGTGTTGGAGTTATGTTTGACGTAGGTTGTTCTAGGATCACTTCTTGATCATAGTTGTTCGTCCGTGCTTTTGCCTTCTCTTCTCGCTCTCATTTGCGTATGTTTAGCCACCATATATGCTAGTTGCTTGCTGCAGCTCCACATCATACCTTTACCCTTCCTATAGCTTAAATAGTCTTGATTGTGAGGGTGTGAAATTGTTGAGTCCCCGTGACTCATAGATACTTCCAAAACATGTTTGCAGGTGCCGATGTTACCGAGCAGGTGACGCAACCAAGCTCAAGGAGGAGCTCGATGAAGATCTTGTCCTTTGTGTTGTTTCGCTCTAGTTGATCAGTGGTGGAGCCTAGTTGGGGTCGATCGGGGATCTGTGTAGCATTTGGGGTAGTCTTCTTTTATTTTGGTTCCGTAGTCGGACCTTGAGTGTATCTGGATGATGTAATGCTTTATTCATGTAATTGTGTGAAGTGGCGATTGTAAGCCAACTATGTATCGTTTTCCCTTATGTATTACATGGGTTGTGTGTAGATTACCTCACTTGCGACATTGCTTTCAATGCGATTATGCCTCCAAGTCGTGCTTCGACACGTACGAGATATAACCACATCGAGGGCGTTACAGTATGTTAAAGGTCCATATCACAAGTGGCAATATAAAGTGACGTTCTTTTGCATTAAGATTTTGTGCATCCAACCATAAAAGCGCATGACAACCTCTGCTTTCCTCTGCGAAGGGCCTATATTTTACTTTTATCTTCTACCCTTATGCAAGAGTCATGGTGATCTTCACCTTTACTTTTTACATTTTATCCTTTGGCAAGCACATTGTGTTGGAAAGATCCTGATATATATATCCAATTGGATGTAAGTTATCATGAACTATTATTGTTGACATTACCCTTGAGGTAAAAGGTTGGGAGGCAAATCTATAAGCCCCTATCTTTCTCTGTGTCCTATTAAAACTTTGAACCCATAAATATCACGTGACTGTTAGCAATTGTCAAAGATTAAACGATAGTTGAGTATGTGGAGTTTGCTAAATCAAAGCTCTGACATAGACCCTTCCTAAAAATAAGATGAATCGCAATTGTTTGATGACTGAGAATGTAGTTTGTTAGTGCCTAGAAAGTTTATGATCTATACTTTAACATGTGAATAGCTTGTCAGTTGATCATGAAAAGCTTTATGAAAATGAGCTACTGTTATGATATATAATGATGCTAGAAAAAGTGATTGGAACTATCATTGATGAAACTTATGCACTTCCTATCTTTCACACTTGATAAATTATTTCTTTTATCATTTACCTACTAGAGGACGAGCAGGAATTAAGCTTGGGGATGCTGACACGTCTCCAACGTATCTATAATTTATGAAGTATTCATGCTATTATATTATCCATCTAGGATGTTTTATATGCATTTATATGCTATTTTATATGATTTTTGGGACTAACCTATTAACCTAGAGACCAGTGCCAGTTTCTGTTTTTTCGTTGTTTTTGAGTATCGCAGGAAAGGAAAACCAACCTGAGTCCAATTTACCTGAAACTTGACGGAGCTTATTTTTGGACCAGAAGAAGGCCAGGAAGTAAAAGAACTGGGCCAGAAGAGTCTCGGGCTACCAACGAGGGTGGGGGCGTGCCCACCCCCCTTGGGCGCGCCCCCTGCCTCGTGGACAACCCGGTGACCCCCCTGCCTTGTTCCCGACTCCAACACCTTTTATATAACCCAAAACTTCCAGAAAGAAACCTAGATTGGGAGTTCCGTCGCCAGAAGCCTCCCTAGCCACCGAAAACCAATCAAGGCCCTCTTTGGCACCCTGCCGGAGGGGGGCCATTATCACCGGAGGGCATGGAGGAGGATCCCGGAGGGGCCATTATCGTCATGAAGGCCAAGGACCAGAGGGAGAACCTCTCCCCATCCAGGGGGGAGGCCATGGAGGAGGAAGCACAAGTGGGAGAACCTCTCCTCCTCTCTCTCGGTGGCATCGGAGTGCCATCGGGAGGGGAATCATCGCCGCGATGATCGTCTTCATCAACATCACCATCAGCATCACCATCCTCATGTCTTTTATGTGGTCCACTCTCCCGCACCCCGCTGTAATCCCTACTTGAACATGGTGCTTTATGCCACATATTATGATCCAATGATGTGTGGCCATCCTATGATGTTTTGAGTAGATATCTTTTGTCTTTGGGTTGGTGAGTGACTGAAACACATACCCGAGTAAGGGGATTGTTGCGTATGGGATAAAGGGGACTTGATGCTTTAATGCTATTGTTGGGTTTTACCTTAATGATCTTTAATAGTTGTGGATGCTTGCTAGAGTTCCAATCATAAGTGCATATGATCCAAGTAGAGAAAGTATGTTAGCTTATGCCTCTCCCTCATATGAAATTGCAATGACGACTATCGGTCTTATTAATAATTGCCTAGGACAATTCCGCACACCGATCCACCATTATTCAACACTCTTTATTTATAATATTTAGTAATATATTCTATCGGTAACTTTACTCGTTATTTATCCCCTCTTTCGTCTTCATGTATCGGTAACTTTATTTGAGGCTATATTTTTATTCACCACATGATATGTGTTTTTCTTGGAGCGTCGTGTATAATTAGAGTCTTTTCTTTTTAGTCTACCACTATCATCCTTGCTGTACACACCTGTAGTGACCCGACCTCAGACGGTCAAGTCTCTGTGCTTCAGTGCCATCCCTGGATCGGTAATGCTGACACACACAGTACTCGAAGGATTTATAACAGAGTAGCAATCATGCACTTATTACATCGAATGTCTCAAAAGAGAACTTATTACAATAAGTATGGCTTAAGGCCATCTAATTACGATAACAGCGGAAGACTTGGAAGATAAAGTGAGTCCATCAATTCCAACGGCATAGCTGAGTGCATGAAAAACGACCTACGACATCTTACTCGTCGTCTGAAAAGTCTGCAACATCATACGTTGCAGCCTGAAAACGGGTTAGCACATGGAATATGCTAGTAATGTAACACAAGAGAAGAATGAACAGATAAATGCTATCACTACATGCATATATGGCTGGTGGCGGCTCTATGGTATATTGTTTTTGTGAAAAGTCAATTTTTCCCTACAACAAAGGAATATATTTTATTTTAACTATCATCGTAGTTGAAACATCATTGAGAAGGTTCCTCCAACTCAATCCCAATTAAAGTAGTCATTAACATCCCAACAAATTTATTTAGAGAGATGAGATCAAATCAATATTTCAAGTACCAGATACTCAAGATGTCCATAATCAGGGACACGGCTAACCATGGTTAGTTTATATACTCTACAGAGGTCTGCGCACTTTTCCCCACAAGACTCGATCTCCTCCGTTGGATTTCTCACACTACAAGGTGTTTGAGAAACGGATGACCGAGACATAGTCTTTCAGAAGCATTAACTCTTTACTCTGTTTGGACCGTTACACCTACTTTCCCCTACATCTGCTAGCCCGCCACTGAAAGAGGTCACACAACATACTCAACTATGCCAGAGCCCATAATGGCTTGTGGCTGCACACGGAAGTTTCTAGCATGAACAATCTTATGATCCATTTGAGCCTGGGTGTCAGACCGTAGGATGATCACACGGGTACTCCAGGATATCCTTGGACAACACTGGATTCTCCAGGTGCCCACAAGTAATCCACCCAGATGGGTATTAAAGTTGCCACCTTAAGTTGAACCATTAATTAACAACTCACATTTGTCATGGATACACTCAAACCCAAACCACGTCTACGAGCATAGCATAGCAATATAAGCATAACGTAGAAGTAACTCCAAGGGGTTTGGTAATAAAGCAGGTAATAGGTTCTACCTCATCATCTACTTCCCAGACCCACATGTTAAGAGATCCTACTCATGCATTGTGTGAGGGTTGAAACTAATGCATAAAAACTAGGTGATAAAGGGGTATGATCAAAGTGTTACTTGCCTTGGTGATGATCCGCAAAACCTAGAGACTCGTAGTAGCACGCTTCGCACTCCGGGTGTTCTATCGCAAACAAACAATAACATACATAAGCAGTCAAGAAAAGATGCATGGGTAAAACTCAAATAAAAAGATCTAACTAGAAAGTTCAACGGAAGAACTCCGGTTTGCAAAAAGAATCAAATCAAACGGAGCAACGAAGCTCAAACTACAAAAGAAACAAGATCCGATTACTAATCTAGACTAAAGTCAAATTTTACAGTACAAAAATCTTGTTCAAGTTGGTTAAACGGAAAGAGGGCTTCAAGACGAAGATCTAGGCACTTGTTTCACCTGATTCGGAGAAACGAGCGAAAAGATATACTAGAAAGAAGATTAGGGCAGAAATCGCGATAAAAAATAATCGCGAAAAAACCCTGGAAAAAGGAAACAGACGAACAGGCTAATGAACGAACGTTTGCTGTCTATGACTAAAGGATGAACATCGTTCATTAAAACAAACATATGGACGAACGTATGCAATTTGACTAAACCGAGAAAAACCGAAAAGAATCCGATCTAAAAAAAGAACTAGGGTTTTGAAAAAAACGAACGGTTTTCTTGTGAAAACTGGCGGCGGCGACGACGTCGGCGAGGTCGGCGGCGTGCGGGATGGTGGAACGGTGACACGCGGCGGCGCGGCGCTGCGACGGCGGAGGGTGGTGCGGCGACGCGGCAGCGGCGGCAAGGCGCGGCGGCGGTGCTAAGGCGGGGCGGCGTGCGCTAGGGTTTCGGGTGGGGCTGGCGGCTTGCGAGGCCTCGAGGTCGCGGCGGCGCGGCTTATAAGGCCGGCCGGGTCAAGTGTCCAGGTTGGACACGGCCCGGTAGGTCGGTTACTTTAAAAAAAATCCTACGGCAGAAGAAAAACAAATAAAAGAAATACTAAACGGACTCCAAAAATCCTGAAATAATTTTTCTCGGTCCTCTAATAATATTGCGGACAAAGTGAACATTTATTTAGACCTCTAGTGCAATTTTGAAAAACGCATATTTTTCCTAATTCAAATAAAATCGCAATAAAACCCAAATACAATAAATTATTTGATTTTAATATTTTCCTCTAATATTTCATTTATTTTGGAGAAGTCATATTATCTCCTTCCATTTTTTTAATATGAAATATTTTTAGGGAAAAAATAATTAAAACCAAAAGATCCTATTTTCAAAATTTAAGAAAACTCAAAAATGAAAATATTGAAATTCCCAACTCTCTCCATGGGTCCTTCAGTTGCATAGAAATTCGTGGAGCGCGAGGCAAAATGCAATAAAATATGATATGCACGAATGACCTATGTATAACATTCCAAATTGAAAATTTGGGATGTTACAACACTTTTTGGGACAGAAACACATGAATCGGAATTTATTAGAATACTCTATGTGCTTCACTTATATCTTTTGAGCTAGATAATTTTGCTCTAGTGCTTCACTTATATCTTTTTAGAGCACATTGGTGGTTTTATTTTATAGAAATTATTGATCTCTCATGCTTCACTTATATTATTTTGAGAGTCCTTTAGAACAACATGGTAATTTGCTTTGGTTATGAAATTAGTCCTAATATGATAGTCATCCGGAATGGGCATAATAAAAACATTCATATAGAGTGCATTAACTGTTAAGAGAAGTTTGATTCTTGATAGTTGTTTTGAGATATAAAGGTGGTCATATTAGAGTTGTGCTAGTTGAGTAATTATGGAATTGAGAAATACTTGTGTTGAAGTTGGCAAGTCCCGTAGCATGCACGTATGGTAAAAGTTGTGTGACAAATTTGAAGCATGGGGTGTTCTTTGATTGCTTTCCTTATGAGTGGCGGTCGGGGACGAGCGATGGTCTTTTCCTACCAATCTATCCCCCTAGGAGCATGCGTGTAGTGCTTGGTTTTGATTGCTTGTAGATTTTTTCAATAAGTATATGAGTTCTTTATGACTAATGTTGAGTCCATGGATTATACACACTCTCACCCTTCCTTCATTGCTAGCCTCTTCGGTACCGTGCATTGCCCTTTCTCACCTCGAGAGTTGGTGCAAACCTCGCCGATGCATCCAAACCCTGTGATATGATCTGCTCTATCACACATAAGCCTCCTTATATCTTCCTCAAAACAGCCACCATACCTACCTATTATGGCATTTCCATAGCCATTCCAAGATATATTGCCATGCAACTTTCCACCATTTCGTTTATTATGACACACTCCATCATTGTCATATTGCCTTGCATGCTCATGTAGTTGACATCGTATTTGTGGCAAAGTAACCTTCATAATTCTTTCAGACATGTCACTCTTGATTCATATCCCGGTACACCGGCGGAGGCATTCACATAGAGTCATATTTTGTTGTAAGTATCGAGTTGTAATTCTTGAGTTGTAAAGTAAATAAAAGTGTGATGATTTTCATTATTAGATCACTGTCCCATGTGAGAAAAGTTCTTCGAAAAGAAAGAGAAAGGCCATAAAATGGGAGAGGCCCAAAAAAATGAGAGAAAAATAGAGAAGGGGCAATGTTACTATCCTTTTTCCACACACGTGCTTCAAAGTAGGACCATGATCTTTATGATAGAGAGCCTCTTATGTTGTCACTTTCATATACTAGTGGGAATTTTTCATTATAGAACATGTCTTGTATATTCCAACAATGGGCTTCCTCAAAATGCCCTTCGTGAGGAAGCAAGTTGGATGCACACCCACTTAGTTACTTTTGTTGACCTTTCTTATATTTATAGCTCTAGTGCATCCGTTGCATGGCAATCCCTACTCCATGCATTGACATCAATTGATGGGCATCTCCATAGCCCGTTGATTAGCCGCATCAATGTGAGACTTTCTCCCTTTTTTTCTTCTCACACAACCTCCATCATCATATTCTATTCCACCCATAGTGCTATATCCATGGCTCGCGCTCATATATTGCGTGAAAGTTGAAAGAGTTTGAAAAGACTAAAGTATGAATCAATTGCTTGGCTTCTCATCGGGTTGTGCATGATGGGAGCATTTTGTGTGATGAAAATGAAGCATGGCCAAACTATATGATTTTGTAGGGATAAGCTTTCTTTGGCTATGTTATTTTGATATGACATGATTGCTTGGTTAGCATTAATGGAAGTGTTATTATTTTTATGTCAATATTAAACTTCTTTCTAGAATCTTTCGGATCTAAACATTCATGCCGCAATAAAGGGAATACATTTAAAATTATGTTAGGTAGCATTCCACATCAAAAATTATGTATTTATCATTTACCTACTCGAGGACGAGTAGGAATTAAGCTTGGGGATGCTTGATACGTGTCCAACGTATCTATAATTTTTATTGTTCCATGCTATTATATTATCTGTTTTGGATGTTTATGGGCTTTATTATGCACTTTTATATTATTTTGGGGACTAACCTATTAACCGAAGGCCCAATGCAAATTGCTATTTTTTTGCCTATTTCAGTGTTTCGCAGAAAAGGAATATCAAACGGAATCAACGAAATGAAACCTTCGCGAGGATATTTTTTGGAACAAACGCAATCCAGGACACTTGGAGTGGACGTCAAGGAAGCAGCGAGATTGATGAATTGTTATTAGCTAGATGGCTTCTTCTCTCTCTTTGGATCTCAATACAAAGTTCTCCTCGATGTTCTTGGAGATTTATTCGATGTAATTTTTTTGTGGTGTGTTTGCCGAGATCGATGAATTGTGGGTTTATGATTAAGATTATCTATGAACAATATTTTATACTTCTCTGAATTCTTATATGCATGATTTGATATCTTTGCAAGTCTTTTCTAATTATCAATTTGGTTTGGCCTACTAGATTGATCTTTCTAGCAATGGGAGAAGTGCTTAGCTTTGGTTTCATTCTTGCGGTGTCCGTTCCCAGTGACAGCACGGGCAGCAAGTCACATATTGTATTGTTGCCATCAAGGATAAAAGGATGGGGTTTATATCATATTACTTGAGTTTATCCCTCTACATCATGTCATCTTGCCTAATGTGTTACTCTATTCTTTTGAACATAATACTCCAGATGCATGCTTGATAGCGGTCGATGTGTGAAGTAATAGTATTAGATGTAGAATCGTTTCGGTCTACTTGACACGGACGTGATGCCTATGTTCATGATCATGCCTAGATATCATCATAACTATGCACTTTTCTATCAATTGCTCGGCAGTAATTTGTTCACCCACCGTAATATATGGTATATTGAGAGAAGCCACTAGTGAAACCTATGGCCCCCGGGTCTACTTTACATCATATTATTTTCCAGTCAACTAGCTATTTCTGTCGCCGTTTATTTTGCAATCTTTACTTTTCAATCTATACAAAAAAATACCAAAAATATTTATCCTATTATCTCTATCAGATCTCACTTTTGTAAGTGACCGTGAAGGGATTGACAACCCGTTTATCGCATTGATTGTGAGGTTCTTGTTTGTTTGTGTGAGTAGTAGATGACTTGCGTGTAGTCTCCTACTGGATTGATACCTTGGTTCTCAAAAACTGAGGGAAATACTTACGCTACTTTGCTGCATCACCCTTTCCTCCTCAGGGGAAAACCAACGCATGCTCAAGAGGTAGCAGGAGGCTCAACACACATGAGTTCCATTTGTCTGAGAAGAGAGAAATCTACGGCCCCAACTATGGCCGAACCAGTGCTTTGAAGGCAAAGGCTGTTTCCTCATCTAAAGAAGAACCTAACTACAGTTCTAGGGATCCTGAAGACATTGGAAAGGAGCTAGCTATGCTCATGAAGAAGTTCCAGAAGTTCTCCAAAAAGAATCTCTTTAGAAAGCCTTCAAGTTCCAGCTCAAGAAATGATGAGGCTTCCACTCGCAACCATAAGAAAAGAACATGCCACAAATGCGAGAAGCCTGGCCACTACATCTCCGAGTGTCCTCAATGGGACAAGGAATCTGAGAAGAAGAAGAAGAAGAAGATAGGAATATGATTCTGATGACAAGAAGAAGAAGAAATCTTCAATGTCTTCTTGAAGATCATCATCAAAGTCCTCGTCTCACAAGAAGAGCTCATCTAGCAAGGCTCGTGCATTTGTTGGCAAGGAGATGGATTCAGAGGAGGAGTCTGCTTCTGAGGAGAAGGAGTCCGAGGAGGAGTCTGATTCAGGCGTGGCAAGCCTGGCTCTAGCTTCGGCTTACGTCGCCAAGTCCATCTTCAACACTGAAAACAATGGCCACGTCGCCGATGCTGAAGCTGATGATGAGAACGACTCTGCTCCGACCTACTGCTTCATGGTACATGGTGCCAAGGTAAACTCATGCGATGCTTACTTTCAAACATCCAGTGAAGATGACTCTGAATGTGAATCCAAACCTAGCTAAAAAATTCTTGCTAAAATTTCTACTGAACAACAAACTGCTATGGAACATATTCAAAAGTTGCTAGACAAAAGCGATGACCTGTTGGACGTGGAAATGAATCGAACTCAGTCCTTAATTGAAGACATAAAAAATCTTCATGATAAGTATGAAGAACTTGAAAGTTGTCATGAAACTCTCTCAACTACTCATGAGAAGTTTTCCTATGATTATCTTCAAAGGAAGCAAGAACTTGAGAATCTGAGAGCATCTCATGAAGATCTTCAAAAGGAGAACAATTCACTTCGCGCTCAATAGATCAGTTCCACTCAGGAAGACTTTGAGCCAACCTGTTTAAAATGTCTTGAGTGTGATAATGTTGTCTCTGTTGCTGAATGTTTAACTATTGCTACTGTTGCAATATCTTCAACTACTGATGTGGTTTCTAACCATTCTTCTGAGGATAACACCACTATTGCTGATGGGAATGCTAGGTTTAAGAAATTTCTTGAAACAAGGATGTATAAAAGCCTCAAAGGGCATCAGACACTATGTGATGTCCTCAAGAAACAGATTCTGAACTGAAACCCTAGGAAAGAGGGTGTTGGGTTCGAGAGGAAAATGAATGTGGATGGTTCTTACTGGAAGCCTGAGTAGTACCCCAAAACTGCATGGGTTGCTGCAAGGGGACCTTCAGTGGATCCATCTACCTTATATGGTTTCACTTGTGCTAATCCTATTATCATTTATGAATCCTTTGATGCAAATTATAAACTGTTCAAAAATCAGAATAGTGAAGTGTTTGCCAGGTATATTGGTACTAATTGTAGGAACAAACCACCCCTAAAGAAGATCTAGGTCCCCAAAAGCTGTCTTCAGAAGCTTCCTGTGAATGTCATCATGACACCACTTGGGAAGAAGACAAACACTAGACCAAAGTCTTCATATGGTCCAAAGGCTTCATACAGACAAAGAACCCACCAGGATCACCCTAACGCCAATGTTTTGTAGGGAAACCATACTCAGACTTATGAATATGAGCGTGTTTCATCAAACCGCTATGTTCATAAAACCAAGAACTTTTCTGTTATTCTTATGAGTATTATTCACCTCCTACAAGGCTATTTTCTAGGGCTCCAAAGACAAAGTTCTCAGATGTTGCACTTATACTCATTGCTTGTAAGCCACCCCTAAAGATGTGGGTGGTTAAGAAAAATTAAGTCTCTTGCAGGGAATGGTCTCCAGCCGGAAATAAAAAGCTTCTGACGCTTATGCTGGGGACCTAGACATCTTGCAGGATGCAAGATAAAATGCCAAAATGGTCTTACTATGTACTTTGTCCTAGGATTTCTTGACAATCATCCTATGTACCCTAACAAGGATCTGAACTTTGATAGTATGCTTATTCGTTAAATGTTTATGCTTCACACTTCTCTTTGTGAAGCCTATCCCCAAACTGCACTATAGGGTACGACTCTGAAGGCAACTAAGTGGATTATGGACAATGGATGCACTAACCACATGACTTGTGATCGAAGTCTTCTTATGGACTCAACCCTTGCTGACGCTAGCAGATGCTTATTCGTCCATCTGAGAAAAGGCCCATCACATTTGCTGACGCTGGTAGAAGCAAGGTATTGGGCTTAGGTAGAGTTGCCATCTCAAAGGATTAGCACATGGATAAAGTGATTCTTGTTTAATCCCTTGGTTTCAACTTAATGTCTGTCTCAATGCTTTGTGATCTGAACATGACTACGATATTTGGAAAATATCATTGCCTTGTGCTTATGGAATCTGACAAATCTCTAGTCTTCGAAGTATATCAAAAAGACGATCTGTATCTGGTAGATTTCTCTGTAGGACCACAACCGGCCATATGTCTTCTAGCAAAAGCTTTAGACTGTCGGATCAGGCATCGGAAGCTAGGGCATGCGGGCATGAGGAACTTGCATACTCTCGCAAAGAAGAAGTGTGTCATAGGCATCGAGGGCGTCAAGTTCAAGAAGGATCATCTATGTGGTGCCTGTGAAGCCGTAAAGATGACTAGGGACAAGCATCCCTCGAAGACAAATGCGACTGCTTCACATGGATTTATTTGGCCCAAATCACTACTCTACCATTACTACCACTGCATGCCTCTATGGTTTCATCATTGTTGTTGATTACTCAAGATATACATGGGTGCACATAATTCTCTACAAGACTGAAGCGTAAGATGTCTTTAGACGATTCGCCAATCGTGCCATGACCAACTATGGCATCAAGATCAAGCACATCAGAAGTGACAATGACACAGAATTCAAAAACACCCGCCTCGACACTTATCTTGATACACTGGGCATCACACATGAGTTCTCTGCTCCATATGCACCTCAGCCAAACGGAATCGTGGAGCGCAAGAACAGAACCCTCATTGAAAACCAACGTAGTGCTCAAGAGGTAGCAAGAAGGATTTATGGCACCGTTGCCGGGGAGGTCTACCCAAAAGTCAAACATACCAAGTACCCATCACAAACCCTTATCTCCCGCATTACATTATTTGCCATTTGCCTCTCGTTTTCCTCTCCCCCACTTCACCCTTGCCGTTTTATTCGCCCTCTCTCTCCCTATTCTCCCTCTCTTTCTCTATTTGCCTCTTTTTTTGCCTGTTCCTTGTTTGCTTGTGTGTTGGATTGCTTGCTTGTCACGATGGCTCAAGATAACACTAAATTGTGTGACTTTACCAATACCAACAACAATGATTTTATTAGCACTCCGATTGCTCCTCTTACCGATGCTGAATCTTGTGAAATTAATGCTGCCTTGCTGGATCTTGTCATGAAAGATCCGTTTTCCGGCCTTCCTAGTGAATATGCGGCTACCCATCTAAATAGCTTCGTTGATTTGTGTGATAAGCAAAAGAAGAAAGATGTGGAATAATGATATTGTTAAATTGAATATATTTCCTTTTTCTCTTAGAGATCGTGATAAAGCTTGGTTTTTGTCTTTGCCTAAAAATAGTATTGATTTGTGGAATAAGTGCAAAGATTCTTTTATCACTAAGTATTTTCCTCCCACTAAGATCATCTTTCTTAGAAACGACATTATGAATTTTAAGCAACTTGATCATGAACATGTTGCACAAGCTTGGGAGAGGATGAAATTAATGATACGTAATTGCCCAACACATGGTTTAAATTTGTGGATAATTATACAAAAAATTTATGCCGGATTGAATTTTGCTTCTAGAAATCTTTTAGATTCGGCCACGGGAGGCACTTTTATGGAAATCACTTTAGGAGAATCTACTAAACTCCTAGATAATATTATGGTTAATTATTCTCAATGGCACACTGAAAGATCTACTAATAAGAAAGTGCATGCAATAGAAGAAATTAATGTTTTGAGTGGAAAGATGGATGAACTCATGAAATTATTTGCTAATAAAAGTGTTTCTTCTGATCCTAATGATATGCCTTTGTCTACTTTGATTGAGAATAATAATGAATCTATGGATGTGAATTTTGTTGGTAGGAACAATTTTGGTAACAACACATATAGAGGAAACTTTAATCCTAGGCCTTATCCTAGTATTTCCTCTAATAATTATGGTAATTACTACAACAATTATTATGGAAATTTTAATAAGTTGCCCTCTGATTTTGAATCTAATATTAAAGAACTTATTACTTCGCAAAAGAATTTCAATGCTTTGATTGAAGAAAAATTGCTTAAGATTGATGAGTTGGCTAGGAACGTTGATAGAATTTCTCTTGATGCTGATTCTTTGAAACTTAGATATATTCCTCCTAAGCATGATATCAATGAGTCTCTCAAAGCCATGAGAATTTCCATTGATGAGTGCAAATAAAGAACCGCTAGGATGCGTGCTAAGAAAGATTCCTTTATAAGAGTGTTTTCTTCTAGTTTCCATGATAATAAAGATGAAGATCTAAAAGTTATTGATGTGTCCCCTATTAAATCCACCTTTACCTACAAGGCATTCCAAAAATTCAGAGTTTTAGATCTTGATGCTAAAATTGATAAAAGTGGGATTGAAGAGATCAAAACTCTAGATACTAATGAACCTACTATTTTGGATTTCAAGGGATTTAATTATGATAATTTCTCTTTGATAGATTGTATTTCCTTGTTGCAATCCGTGCTAAATTCTGCTCATGCTTATAGTCAAAATAAAGCTTTTACCAAACATATCGTTGGTGATTTGATGCAATCTTATGAAGAAAAACTTGAGTTGGAAGTTTCTATCCCTAGAAAACTTTATGATGAGTGGGAACCTACTATTAAAATTAAAATTAAAGATCATTAATGCTATGCTTTGTGTGATTTGGGTGCTAGTGTTTCCATGATTCCAAAGACTTTGTGTGATTTGTTAGGTTTCCGGGATTTTGATGATTGCTCTTTAAACTTGCACCTTGCGGATTCCACTACTAAGAAACCTTTGGGAAGAATTAATGATGTTCTTATTGTTGCAAATAGGAATTATGTGCCCGTAGATTTTATCGTTCTTGATATAGATTGCAATCCTTCATGTCCTATTATTCTTGGTAGACCTTTCCTTAGAATGATTGGTGGAATTATTGATATGAAGGAAGGAAATATTAGATTCCAATTTCCGTTAAGGAAAGTCATGAAACACTTTCCTAGGAAAAAAAATTAAATTACCTTATGAATCTATTATGAGAGCCACTTATGGATTTCCTATCAAAGATGGCAATACCTAGATCTATCCTTGCTTTTTATGCCTAGCTAGGGGCGTTAAACTATAGCGCTTGTTGGGAGGCAACCCAATTTTATTTTTATTCCTTGATTTTTGCTTCTATTTAGTAATAAATAATTTATATAGCCTGTGTTTTGGTTGGGTTTTTTGTGTTTAATTAGTGTTTGTGCCAAGTAGACCCGTTGGGAAGACTTGGGGAAAGTCTTGTTAATCTTGCTGAAAAAAGCAGAAACTTTAGCGCTCACGAGAACTGTTGCCATTTTTATTTGGAAGGTGATATTTAGTTAATTATTTTTGAAGATGATTAATAGATGAATTCCTCACGTCCAGAAATTTATTTTATAATTTTTGGGGTTCCAGAAGTTTCGTTAGCTACAGATTACTACAGACTGTTCTGTTTTTGACAGATTCTGTTTTTTCATGTGTTGTTTGCTTATTTTGATGAATCTATGGCTAGTACAAGAGTTTATAAACCATATAGAAGTTGTAATACAGTAGGTTTAACACCAATATAAATAAAGAATGAGTTCATTACAATACCTTGAAGTGGTGTTTTGTTTTCTTTCGCTAACGGAGCTCACAAGATTTTCTACTTTAAGTTTTGTGTTGTGAAGTTTTCAAGTTTTGGGTAAGGATTTAATGGATTATGGAACAAGGAGTGGCAAGAGCCTAAGCTTGGGGATGCCCATAGAACCCACAAGATAATCTAAGGACACCAAAAAGCCAAAGCTTGGGGATGCCCCGGAAGGCATCCCCTCTTTCGTCTACTTCCATCGGTAACTTTACTTGG
The DNA here is from genome assembly GCF_003073215.2 of Triticum urartu. NCBI lineage: Eukaryota > Viridiplantae > Streptophyta > Magnoliopsida > Poales > Poaceae > Triticum > Triticum urartu. The sequence goes on from NC_053025.1 coordinate 299,912,804, forward strand.
AGCTATATTTTTATTCACCACATGATATGTGTTTTGCTTGGAGCGTATTGTATGATTTGAGTCTTCGCTTTTTAGTTTACCACAATCATATTTTCTGTACACACCTTTTGAGAGAGACACACATGATTCGGAAATTATTAGAATACTCTATGTGCATCACTTATATCTTTTGAGTTATATAGTTTTGCTCTAGTACTTCACTTATATCTTTTAGAGCACGGTGGTGGATTTGTTTTATAGAAACTATTGATCTCTCATGATTCACTTAGATTATTTTGAGAGTCTTAAATAGCATGGTAATTTTCTTAAATAATTCTAATATGCTAGGTATTCAACATTAGTAAAAACTTTCTTATGAGTGTTTTGAATACTAAGAGAAGTTTGATGCTTGATGATTGTTTTGAGATATGGAGGTAGTGATATTAAAATTTTGCTAGTTGAGTAGTTGTGAAATTGAGCAATACTTGTGTTGAAGTTTGCAAGTCCCGTAGCATGCATGTATGGTAAACTTTATGTAACAAATTTGAAACGTGAGGTGTTCTTTGATTGTCTTCCTTATGAGTGGCGGTCAGGGACGAGCGATGGTCTTTTCCTACCGATCTATCCCCCTAGGAGCATGCGCGTAGTGCTTGGTTTTTGATGACTTGTAGATTTTTGTAGTAAGTATGTGAGTTCTTTATGACTAATGGTGAGTCCATGGATTATATGCACTCGCACCCTTCCATCATTGCTAGCCTCTTCGGTATCGTGCATTGCCCTTTCTCACATTGAGAGTTGGTGCAAACTTCGCCGGTGCATCCAAACCCAGTGATATGATACGCTCTTTCACACATAAACCTCCTTATATCTTCCTCAAAATAGCCACCATACCTACCTATTATGGCATTTCCATAGCCATTCCGAGATATATTGCCATGCAACTTTCCACCATCCTGTTTATCATGACACATTCATCATTGTCATATTGCTTTGCATGATCATGTAGTTGACATCGTATTTGTGGCAAAGCCACCATTCATAATTCTTTCATACATGTCACACTTGATTCATTGCATATCCCGGTAGACCGCCGGAGGCATTCATATAGAGTCATACCTTGTTCTAGTAACGAGTTGTAATCATTGAGTTGTAAATAAATAGAAGTGTGATGATCATCATTTAATAGAGCATTGTCCCAATAAAAAAGAAGGGAAAGGCCGAATAAAAAAAGAAGGACCAAAAAAAGGGACAATGCTACTATCTTTTTTTCCACACTTGTGCTTCAAAGTAGCACCATGATCTTCATGATAGAGAGTCTATTGTTTTGTCACTTTCATATACTAGTGGGAATTTTTTATTATAGAACTTGGCTTGTATATTCCAACAATGGGCCTCCTAAAGTGCCCTAGGTCTTCGTGAGCAAGCAAGTTGGATGCACACCCACTAGTTTCTTTTGTTGAGCTTTCCTACATTTATAGCTCTAGTGCATCCGTTGCATGGCAATCCCTACTCTTGCATTAGCATCAATCTATGGGCATCTCCATAGCCCATTGATTAGCCTCGTTGATGTGAGACTTTCTCCTTTTTTGTCTTCTCCACATAACCCCTATCATTATACTCTATTCCACCCATAGTGCTATATCCATAGCTCATGCTCATGTATTGCGTAAAGGTTTATAAAGTTTGAGATTACTAAAGTATGAAACAATTGATTGGCTTGTCATCGGGGTTGTGCATGATGAGAGCATTCTTGTGTGACAAAAATGGAGCATGACTAAACTATATGATTTTTTAGGGATGAACTTTCTTTGGCCATGTTTATTTTCAGAAGACATAATTCCTTAGTTAGTATGCTTGAAGTATTATTATTTCTATGTCAATATTAAAATTTTGTCTTGTATCTTTCGGATCTGAATATTCATGCCATAATTAAGAAGAATTACATTGAATTATGCCAAGTAGCATTCCACATCAAAAATTCTGTTTTTATCATTTACCTACTCGAGGACGAGCAAGAATTAAGCTTCGGGATGCTTGATACGTCTCCAACGTATCTATAATTTTTGATTGCTCCATGCTATATCATCTTCTGTTTTGGACAATAATGGGCTTTATTATCCACTTTTATATTATTTTTGGGACTAACCTACTAACCGGAGGCCTAGCCCAGAATTGTTGTCTTTCCCTATTTTATGGTTTCGAAGAAAAGGAATATCAAACAGAGTCCAAACGGAATGAAACCTTCGGGAACGTGATTTTGGGAACGAACTAGATCCAGGAGACTTGGACCCTACGTCAAGCAACCAACAGGGAGGCCACGAGGTAGGGGGTGCGCCTACCCCCCAGGCCGCACTCCACCCTCGTGGTCCCCCTGTTGCTCCACCGACGTACTTCTTCCTCCTATATATACCTACGTACCCCCAAACGATCAGATATGGCGCCAAAACCCTAATTCCACTGCCGTAACTTTTTGTATCCATGAGATCCCATCTTGGGGCCTGTTCCGGAGCTCCGCCGGAGGAGGCATCGATCACAGAGGGCTTCTACATCAACACCATAGCCTCTTCGATGAAGTGTGAGTAGTTTACCTCAGACCTTCGGGTCCATAGTTATTAGCTAGATGGCTTCTTCTCTCTTTTTGGATCTCAATACATAGTTCTCCCCCTCTCTTGTTGAGATCTATTCGATGTAATCTTCTTTTTGCGGTGTGTTTGTTGAGACCGATGAAATGTGGGTTTATGATCAAGTTTATCTATGAACAATATTAGAATCTTCTCTGAATTCTTTTATGTATGATTGGTTATCTTTGCAAGTCTCTTCGCATTATCAGTTTGGTTTGGCCTACTAGATTGATCTTTCTTGCAATGGGAGAAGTGCTTAGCTTTGGGTTCAATCTTGTGGTGTCCTTTCCCAGTGATAGTAGGCGCAGCAAGGCACGCACTGTATTGTTGCCATTGAGGATAACAAGATGGGGTTTTCGTCATATTGCATGAGTTTATCCTCTACATCTTGTCATCTTGCTTAAGGCGTTACTCTGTTCTTATGAACTTAATACTCTAGATGCATGCTGGATAGCGGTCGATGTGTGGAGTAATAGTAGTAGATGCAGGAAGGAGTCGGTCTACTTGTCTTGGACGTGATGCCTATATACATGATAATACCTAGATATTCTCATAACTATGCTCAATTCTGTCAATTGCTCAACAGTAATTTGTTCACCCACCGTAAAATACTTATGCTCTTGAGAGAAGCCACTAGTGAAATCTATGGCCCCCGGGTCTATCTTCATCATATTAATCTTCCAATACTTACTTATTTTCATTGCTTTTATTTTACTTTGCATCTTTATCATAAAAATACCAAAAATATTATCTTATCATATCTATCAGATCTCACTCTCGTAAGTGACCGTGTAGGGATTGACAACCCCTTATCGCGTTGGTTGCGAGGATTTATTTGTGTTGTGCAGGTGAGAGGGACTCGCGCGTACCCTCCTACTGGATTGATACCTTGGTTCTTAAAAACTGAGGGAAATACTTACGCTACTTTGCTGCATCACCCTTTCCTCTTCAAGGGAAAACCAACGCAGTGCTCAAGAGGTAGCAAGGAGTCACAAACCAAAGAACAATCCCCCAAAGCAGTTTTGTGAATGGAGCTTTAAGCAAGGAGATCGAAAATGGCAGCAAGATGAGCAAGAACTCGGGATTGAGCTGGTTGGTGAATTTTTTGGGAGGAAGGAGTGTGTGGTGGCTGGAATAAGCAGAGGGGACCCATGTGGGGTCCACGAGGCAGGGGGTGGGCGCGCCCTCCACCCGCGTGGGCACGAGGCTACTCCCACTGCTGTGTTCTCTGTGCCAGATATTTCAGTAGGTGTCAACTTATTCAAATCAAGTCTACGATATAAAGAGAGAGGCATAACACTAACACTGGCTCCAAGATCACAAAAAGCAGTTTTAACATAGTTTCTTTTAATGGAGCATGGTATAGTTGGTACTCCTGGATCTCCATGTTTCTTTGGTATTCCACCCTTAAAAGTGTAATTAGCAAGCATGGTGGAAATTTCAGCTTCCGGTATCTTTCTTTTATTAGTAACTATATATTTCATATATTTAGGATAATGATTCATTTTAAGCATATCAGTCAAACACATACGCAAAAAGATAGGTCTAATCATTTCAGCAAAGCGCTCAAAATCCTCATCATCCTTTTTCTTGGATGGTTTAGGAGGAAAAGGCATGGGTTTCTGAACCCATGGTTCTCTTTCTTTTCCGTGCTTCCTAGCAACAAAGTCTCTCTTATCATTACGTTGATTCTTTGATTGTGGGTTATCAAGATCAACAACAGGTTTAATCTCTACATCATAATCATTGCTAGGTTGAGCATCAACATGAACATCATCATTAACATTATCACTAGGTTCATGTTCATTACCAGATTGTGTTTCAGCATCAGAAATAGAAATATCATTGGGATTCTCAGGTGTGTCAACAACAAGTTCACTAGAAGCATGCAAAGTCCTATCATTTTTCTTTTTCTCCCTCTTAGAAGGACTAGGTGTACCAACATTAGTTCTCTGAGAATCTTGCTCAATTCTCTTAGGATGGCCCTCAGGATACAAAGGTTCCTGAGTCATTTTACCACCTCTAGTCATAACTCTAACAACATTATCATTATTCTTATTATTTAATTCGTTGAGAAAATCATTCTGAGCTTTAAGTACTTGTTCTACTTGAGTGGTAACCATAGAAGCATGTTTACTAATAAGTTTAAGTTCACCTTTAATACTAGCCATATAATCACTCATGTGTTTAAGCATATCAGCATTGTGTTTCAATTTTCTACCAACATAAGCATTGAAGTTTTCTTGTTTAACAATAAAATTATCAAACTCATCTAAGCATTGGCTAGCAGACTTATAACGAGGAATATCACCTTCATCAAATCTATAGAGAAATTTACCTTTACTACCTGTGTCGGGTTATCAAGACCATGTATTTCTTCAATAGGTGGTAAATTCTTAACATCTTCAGCTTTAATACCTTTTTCTTTCATAGATTTCTTTGCCTCTTGCATATCTTCAGGACTGAGAAATAGAATACTCCTTCTCTTCGGAGTTGGCTTAGGAGATGGTTCAGGAAGTGTCCAATTGTTTTCATTAGTCAACATATTATTCAATAACAGTTCATCTTGATCAACAGTTCTTTCCCTGAAAATACAACCAGCACAACTATCCCGGTAATCTCTGGAAGCGTCGGTTAGTCCATTATAAAAGATATCAAGTATTTCATTTTTCTTGAAAGGATGATCAGGCAAAGCATTAAGTAATTGGAGAAGCCTCCCCCAAGCTTGTGGGAGACTCTCTTCTTCAATTTGCACAAAATTAAACATTTCCCTTAAAGCAGCTTGTTTCTTATGAGCGGGGAAATATTTAGCAGAGAAGTAATAAATCATATCCTGTGGACTATGTACATAACCAGGATCAAGAGAATTAAACCATGTTTTAGCATCACCCTTTAATGAGAACAGAAACAACTTAAGGATAATGTAATAGCGAGTTTTCTCATCATGAGTAAACAGGGTGGCTATATCATTTAATTTAGTAAGATGTGCCATAACAGTTTCAGATTCATAGCCATAAAAAGGATCAGATTCAACCAAAGTAATTAACTCAGGATCGACAGAGAAACCATAATCCTTATCAGTAATAAAGATAGGTGAAGTAGCAAAAGCAGGGTCATATTTCATTCTATCATTCAAAGACTTTTCTTTAAGCTTAGCTAATAATTTCTTAAGATCAGATCTTGAAGGGAATATGCCCTAGAGGCAATAATAAAGTTATTATTATTTCCTTATAATCATGATAAAGGTTTATTATTCATGCTAGAATTGTATTAACCGGAAACATAATACATGTGTGAATACATAGACAAACAAAGTGTCACTAGTATGCCTCTACTTGACTAGCTCGTTAATCAAAGATGGTTATGTTTCCTCACCATGAACAATGAGTTGTTACTTGATTAATGGGATCACATCATTAAGAGAATGATCTGATTGACATGACCCATTCCATTAGCTTAGCACCCGATCGTTTAGTATGTTGCTATTGCTTTCTTCATGACTTATACATGTTCTTATAACTATGAGATTATGCAACTCCCGTTTACCGGAGGAACACTTTGGGTACTACCAAATGTCACAACATAACTGGGTGATTATAAAGGAGTACTACAGGTGTCTCCAAAGGTACATGTTGGGTTGGCGTATTTCGAGATTAGGTTTTGTCACTCCGAGTGTCGGAGAGGTATCTCTGGGCCCTCTCGGTAATGCACATCACATAAGCCTTGCAAGCATTGCAACTAATGAGTTAGTTGCGGGATGATGTATTTACAGAACGAGTAAAGAGACTTGCCGGTAACGAGATTGAACTAGGTATTGGATACCGACGATCGAATCTCGGGCAAGTAACATACCGATGACAAAGGGAACAACGTATGTTGTTATGCGGTCTGACCGATAAAGATCTTCGTAGAATATGTAGGAGCCAATATGGGCATCCAGGTCCCGCTATTGGTTATTGACCGGAGACGTGTCTCGGTCATGTCTACATTGTTCTCGAACCCGTAGGGTCCGCACGCTTAAGGTTACGATGACAGTTATATTATGAGTTTATGCATTTTGATGTACCGAAGGTTGCTCGGAGTCCCGGATGTGATCACGGACATGATGAGGAGTCTCAAAATGGTCAAGACGTAAAGATTGATATATTGGAAGCCTATGTTTGGATATCGGAAGTGTTCCGGGTGAAATCGGGATTTTACCGGAGTACCGGGAAGGTTACCGGAACCCCCCGGGAGCTAAATGGGCCATGATGGGCCTTAGTGGAAAAGAGAAGAGGCAGCCCTACATGGGCTGCGCGCCTCCCCCTTCCCCTAGTCCTATTAGGACTAGGAGAGGTGGCCGGCCCCCTCTCTCTCTTTTCCCCCTCCGCGAATCCTATTCCAACTAGGATTGGGGGGGGGGAATCCTACTCCCAGAGGGAGTAGGACTCTCCTGGCGTGCCACACCTTGGCCGGCCAGCCTCCCCCCCTCTAGTCCTTTATATACTGAGGCAGAGGCACCCTAGAACACACAAGTTGATCCACGTGATCTATTCCTTAGCCGTGTGCGGTGCCCCCAGCCACCATATTCCTCGATAATACTGTAGCGGAGTTTAGGCGAAGCCCTGCTGCTGTAGTGCATCAAGATCGTCACCACGCCGTCGTGCTGACGAAACTCGTCCCCGACACTTTGCTGGATCAGAGTCCAGGGATCGTCATCGAGCTGAACGTGTGCTCGAACTCGGAGGTGCCGTAGTTTTGGTGCTTGATCGGTTGGATCGTGAAGACGTACGACTACTTCCTCTACGTCGTGTCAACGCTTCCGCAGTCGGTCTGCGAGGGTATGTAGACTACACTCTCCCCTCTCGTTGCTATGCATCACATGATCTTGCGTGTGCGTAGGAATTTTTTTGAAATTACTATGAAACCCAACAGTGGCATCCGAGCCTAGGTTATTTATGTTGATGTTATATGCACGAGTAGAACACAAGTGAGTTGTGGGCAATATAAGTCATACTGCCTACCAGCATGTCATACTTTGGTTCGGCGGCATTGTTGGACGAGACAACCCGGACCAACATTACGCGTACGCTTACGCGAGACCGGTTCCCCCGACGTGCTTTGCACATAGGTGGCTTGCGGGCGACTGTCTCTCCAACTTTAGTTGAACCAAGTATGGCTACGCCCGGTCCTTGCGAAGGTTAAAACGGAGTCTATTTGACAAACTATCATTGTGGTTTTGATGCGTAGGTGAGATTGGTTCTTGCTTAAGCCCGTAGCAGCCACGTAAAACTTGCAACAACAAAGTAGAGGACGTCTAACTTGTTTTTGCAGGGCATGTTGTGATGTGATATGGTCAAGACATGATGCTGAATTTTATTGTATGAGATGATCATGTTTTGTAACCGAGTTATCGGCAACTGGCAGGAGCCTTATGGTTGTCGCTTTATTGTATGCAATGCAATCGCGATGTAATGCTTTACTTTTATCACTAAGCGGTAGCGATAGTCGTAGAAGCACGAGCTTGGCGAGACGACAATGATGCTACGATGGAGATCAAGGTGTCACGCCGGTGACGATGGTGATCACGACGGTGCTTCGGAGATGGAGATCACAAGCACAAGATGATGATGGCCATATCATATCACTTGTATTGATTGCATGTGATGTTTATCCTTTTATGCATCTTATCTTGCTTTGATTGACGGTAGAATTATAATATGATCTCTCACTAAATTATCAAGAAGTGTTCTCCTTGAGTATGCACCGTTGCGAAAGTTCTTCGTGCTGAGACACCACGTGATGATCGGGTGTGATAGGTTCTACGTTCAAATACAACGGGTGCAAAACAGTTGCACACGCGGAATACTCAGGTTATACTTGATGAGCCAAGCATATACAGATATGGCCTCGGAACACGGAGACCGAAAGGTCGAGCGTGAATCATATGGTAGATATGATCAACATAACGATGTTCACCATTGAAAACTACTCCATCTCACGTGATGATCGGTTATGGTTTAGTTGATTTGGATCACGTAATCACTTATAGGATTAGAGGGATGTCTATCTAAGTGGGAGTTCTTTAATTAATTTGATTAACTGAACTTAAATTTATCATGAAACTTAGTACCTGATTAGTATCTTGCTTGTTTATGTTTGATTGTAGATAGATGGCTCGTGCTGTTGTTCCGTTGAATTTTAATGCGTTCCTTGAGAAAGCAAAGTTGAAAGATGATGGTAGAAATTACACGGACTGGGTCCGTAACTTGAGGATTATCCTCATTGCTGCACAGAAGAATTACGTCCTGGAAGCACCGCTGGGTGCCAGGCCTGCAGCAGGAGCAACGCCGGATGTTATGAACGTCTGGCAGAGCAAAGCTGATGACTACTCGATAGTTCAATGTGCCATGCTTTACGGCTTAGAATCGGGACTTCAACGACGTTTTGAACGTCATGGAGCATATGAGATGTTCCAGGAGTTGAAGTTAATATTTCAAGCAAATGCCCGGATTGAGAGATATGAAGTCTCCAATAAGTTCTATAGCTGCAAGATGGAGGAGAACAATTCTGTCAGTGAGCATATACTCAAAATGTCTGGGTATAATAATCACTTGATTCAATTTGGGAGTTAATCTTCCAGATGATTGCGTCATTGACAGAATTCTTCAATCACTTCCACCAAGCTACAAGAGCTTCATGATGAACTATAATATGCAAGGGATGAACAAGACTATTCCCGAGCTCTTCGCGATGCTGAAAGCTGCGAAGGTAGAAATCAAGAAGGAGCATCAAGTGTTGATGGTCAACAAGACCACTAGTTTCAAGAAAAAGGGCAAAGGGAAGAAGAAGGGGAAATTCAAAAAGAACGGCAAGAAAGTTGCTACTCAAGAGAAGAAACCCAAACCTGGACCTAAGCCTGAAACTAAGTGCTTCTATTGCAAGCAGACTGGTCACTGGAAGCGGAACTGCCCCAAGTATTTGGCGGATAAGAAGGATGGCAAGGTGAACAAAGGTATATGTGATATACATGTTATTGATGTGTACCTTACTAATGCTCGCAGTAGCACCTGGGTATTTGATACTGGTTCTGTTGCTAATATTTGCAACTCGAAACAAGGACTACGGATCAAGCGAAGATTGGTTAAGGACGAGGTGATGATGCGCGTGGGAAACGGTTCCAAAGTCGATGTGATCGCAGTCGGCACGCTACCTCTACATCTACCTTCGGGATTAGTATTAGACCTAAATAATTGTTATTTGGTGCCAACGTTAAGCATGAACATTATATCTGGATCGTGTTTGATGCGAGACGGTTATTCATTTAAATTAGAGAATAATGGTTGTTCTATTTTTATGAGTAATATCTTTTATGGTCATGCACCCTTGAAGAGTGGTCTATTCTTGTTGAATCTCGATAGTAGTAATACACATATTCATAATGTTGAAGCCAAAAGATGCAGAGTTGATAATGAGAGTGCAACTTATTTGTGGCACTGCCATTTAGGTCATATCGGTGTAAATCGCATGAAGAAACTCCATTCTGATGGACTTTTGGAACCACTTGATTATGAATCACTTGGTACTTGCAAACCGTGGCTCATGGGCAAGATGACAAAAACACTGTTCTCCGGTACTATGGAGAGAGCAACAGATTTGTTGGAAATCATACATATAGATGTATGTGGTCCGATGAATATTGAGGCTCGTGGTGGATATCGTTATTTTCTCACCTTCACAGATGATTTAAGCAGATATGGATATATCTACTTAATGAAACATAAGTCTGAAACATTTGAAAAGTTCAAGGAATTTCAGAGTGAGGTTGAAAATCATCATAACAAGAAAATAAAGTTTCTACGATCTGATCGTGGAGGAGAATATTTGAGTTACGAGTTTGGTCTACATTTGAAAAATTGTGGAATAGTTTCGCAACTCACGCCACCCGGAACACCACAGCGTAATGGTGTGTCCGAACGTCGTAATCGTACTTTACTAGATATGGTGCGATCTATGATGTGTCTTACTGATTTACCGCTGTCATTTTGGGGATACGCTCTAGAGACGGCCGCATTCATGTTCAATAGGGCACCATCAAAATCCGTTGAGACGACGCCTTATGAACTGTGGTTTGGAAAGAAACCAAAGTTGTCGTTTCTGAAAGTTTGGGGCTGCGATGCTTATGTGAAAAAGCTTCAACCTGATAAGCTCGAACCCAAATCGGAGAAATGTGTCTTCATAGGATATCCAAAGCAAACTATTGGATACACCTTCTATCACAGATCCGAAGGCAAGACTTTTGTTGCTAAATTCGGAAATTTTCTAGAGAAGGAGTTTCTCTTGAAAGAAGTGAGTGGGAGGAAAGTAGAACTTGACGAGGTAACTGTACCTGCTCCCTTACTGGAAAGTAGTACATCAAAGAAAACTGTTCCAGTGACACCTACACCAGTTAGTGAGGAAGTTAATGATAATGATCATGAAACTTCAGATCAAGATACTACTGAACCTCGTAGATCAACCAGAGTGAGATCCGCGCCAGAGTGGTACGGTAATCCTGTTCTGGAAGTCATGCTACTAGATCATGATGAACCTACAAACTATGAAGAAGCGATGGTGAGCCCAGATTCCGCAAAGTGGCTTGAAGCCATGAAATCTGAGATGGGATCCATGTATGAGAACAAAGTATGGACTTTGGTTGACTTGCCCAATGATCGGCAAGCAATTGAGAATAAATGGATCTTCAAGAAGAAGACTGACGCTGACGGTAATATCACTGTCTACAAAGCTCGACTTGTCGCGAAAGGTTTTCAGCAAGTTCAATGGATTGACTACGATGAGACCTTCTCACCCGTAGCGATGCTTAAGTCCATCCGAATCATGTTAGCAATTGCCGCATTTTATGATTATGAAATTTGGCAAATGGATGTCAAAACTGCATTCCTGAATGGATTTCTGGAAGAAGAGTTGTATATGATGCAACCAGAAGGTTTTGTCGATCCAAAAGGAGCTAACAAAGTGTGCAAGCTCCAGCGATCCATTTATGGACTGGTGCAAGCCTCTCGGAGTTGGAATAAACGCTTTGATAGTGTGATCAAAGCATTTGGTTTTATACAGACTTTCAGAGAAGCCTGTATTTACAAGAAAGTGAGTGGGAGCTCTGTAGCATTTCTGATATTATATGTGGATGACATATTACTAATTGGAAATGATATAGAATTTCTGGATAGCATAAAGGGATACTTGAATAAGAGCTTTTCAATGAAAGATCTTGGTGAAGCTGCATACATATTAGGCATAAAGATCTATAGAGATAGATCAAAACGCTTAATTGGACTTTCACAAACAACATACCTTGACAAAATTTTGAAGAAGTTCAAAATGGATCAAGCAAAGAAAGGATTCTTGCCTGTGTTACAAGGTGTGAAATTGAGTAAGACTCAATGCCCGACCACTGCAGAAGATAGAGAGAATATGAAAGATGTTCCCTATGCATCAGCGATAGGATCTATCATGTATGCAATGCTGTGTACCAGACCTGATGTGTGCCTTGCTATAAGTGTAGCAGGGAGGTAGCAAAGTAATCCAGGAGTGGATCACTGGACAGCGGTCAAGAACATCCTGAAATACCTGAAAAGGACTAAGGATATGTTTCTCGTATATGGAGGTGACAAAGAGCTCATCGTAAAAGGTTACGTTGATGCAAGCTTTGACACTGATCCGAACGATTCTAAATCGCAAACCGGATACATGTTTACATTAAACGGTGGAGCTGTCAGTTGGTGCAGTTCTAAACAAAGCGTCGTAGCGGGATCTACATGTGAAGCGGAGTACATAGCTGCTTCGGAAGCAGCAAACGAAGGAGTCTGGATGAAGGAGTTCATATCCAATCTAGGTGTCATACCTAGTGCATCGAGTCCAATGAAAATCTTTTGTGACAATACTGGTGCAATTGCCTTGGCAAAGGAATCCAGATTTCACAAGAGAACCAAACACATCAAGAGACGCTTCAATTCCATCCGGGATCTAGTCCAAGTGGGAGACATAGAGATTTGCAAGATACATACGGATCTGAATGTTGCAGACCCGTTGACTAAGCCTCTTCCACGAGCAAAACATGATCAGCACCAAGGCTCCATGGGTGTTAGAATCATTACGATGTAATCTAGATTATTGACTCTAGTGCAAGTGGGAGACTGAAGGAAATATGCCCTAGAGGCAATAATAAAGTTATTATTTATTTCCTTATAATCATGATAAAGGTTTATTATTCATGCTAGAATTGTATTAACCGAAAACATAATACATGTGTGAATACATAGACAACACAAAGTGTCACTAGTATGCCTCTACTTGACTAGCTCGTTAATCAAAGATGGTTATGTTTCCTAACCATGAACAATGAGTTGTTATTTGATTAACGGGATCACATCATTAAGAGAATGATCTGATTGACATGACCCATTCCATTAGCTTAGCACCCGATCGTTTAGTATGTTGCTATTGCTTTCTTCATGACTTATACATGTTCCTATAACTATGAGATTATGCAACTCCCGTTTACCGGAGGAACACTTTGGGTACTACCAAACGTCACAACGTAACTGGGTGATTATAAAGGAGTACTACAGGTGTCTCCAAAGGTACATGTTGGGTTGGCGTATTTCGACATTAGGTTTTGTCACTCCGAGTGTCGGAGAGGTATCTCTGGGCCCTCTCGGTAATGCACATCACATAAGCCTTGCAAGCATTGCAACTAATGAGTTAGTTGCGGGATGATGTATTTACAGAACGAGTAAAGAGACTTGCCGGTAATGAGATTGAACTAGGTATTGGATACCGACGATCGAATCTTGGGCAAGTAACATACCGATGACAAAGGGAACAACGTATGTTGTTATGTGGTCTGATCGATAAAGATCTTCGTAGAATATTTAGGAGCCAATATGGGCATCCAGGTCCCGCTATTGGTTATTGACCGGAGACGTGTCTCGGTCATGTCTACATTGTTCTCGAACCCGTAGGGTCCGCACGCTTAAGGTTACGATGACAGTTATATTATGAGTTTATGCATTTTGATGTACCGAAGGTTGTTCGGAGTCCTGGATGTGATCACGGACATGACGAGGAGTCTCGAAATGGTCGAGACGTAAATATTGATATATTGGAAGCCTATGTTTGGATATCGGAAGTGTTCCGGGTGAAATCGGGATTTTACCGGAGTACCGGGAAGGTTACCGGAACCCCCCGGGAGCTAAATGGGCCATGATGGGCCTTAGTGGAAAAGAGAAGAGGCAGCCCTACATGGGCTGCGCGCCTCCCCCTTCCCCTAGTCCTATTAGGACTAGGAGAGGTGGTCGTCCCCCTCTCTCTCTTTTCCCCCTCCGCAAATCCTATTCCAACTAGGATTGGGGGGGGGGGGCGGGAATCCTACTCCCAGAGGGAGTAGGACTCTCCTGGCGCGCCACACCTTGGCCGGCCAGCCTCCCCCCTCTAGTCCTTTATATACTGAGGCCGAGGCACCCTAGAACACACAAGTTGATCCACGTGATCTATTCCTTAGCTGTGTGCAGTGCCCCCAGCCACCATATTCCTTGATAATACTGTAGCGGAGTTTAGGCGAAGCCCTGCTGCTGTAGTGCATCAAGATCGTCACCACGCCGTCGTGCTGACGAAACTCTTCCCTGACACTTTGCTGGATCGGAGTCCGGGGATCGTCATCGAGCTGAACGTGTGCTCGAACTCGGAGGTGCCGTAGTTTCGGTGCTTGATCGGTTGGATCGTGAAGACGTACGACTACTTCCTCTACGTTGTGTCAACACTTCCGCAGTCGGTCTGCGAGGGTACATAGACTACACTCTCCCCTCTCGTTGCTATGCATCACATGATCTTGCGTGTGCGTAGGAATTTTTTTGAAATTACTACGAAACCCAACAGATCTATCATTGCAAGCTAAGAAGTCTCCAGCAGTTTCTTCATCCATAACATAACCCTCAGGAACAACAGGCAATTCAAATCTAGGGGGAGAATCTTCATCATCACTTCCATCAATATTATAAGATTCAATAATTTCATTCTCTCTAGCCCTAGCAAGTTGTTCATCAACAAATTCACCTAGTGGCACAGTATTATCAAGCATAGAAGTAGTTTCATCATAAGTATCATGCAAATCAAAAGTGGCATCATCAATAACATGCGACCTATCAGAATCAATAGCATGTGTAGGTGTCGCAAGTTTACTCAAAACAGAAGGTGAATCAAGTGTAGAGCTAGATGGTAGTTCCTTACCTCCCCTCGTGGTTGAGGGAAAAATCTTGGTTCTTTGATCTTTCAAGTTATTCATAGTGATAAGTAGATATAAATCCCAAGTAACTCAAAGAATAAAGCTATGCTCCCCGACAACGGCGCCAGAAAATAGTCTTGATAACCCACAAGTATAGGGGATCGCAACAGTTTTCGAGGCTAGAGTATTCAACCCGAATTTATTGATTTGACACAAGGGGAGCCAAAGAATATTCTCAAGTATTAGTAGCTGAGTTGTCAATTCAACCACACCTAGAAACTAAATATCTGCAGCAAAGTATTTAGTAGCAAAGTAATATGATAATAATGGTAACGGTAGCAAAAATAATATTTTTGGGTTTTATAGTGATTGTAACAGCAGCAATGGAAAAGTAAATAAGCGAAGAACAATATAGGAAATGCTTGTATGATCTGTGATGGAGAATTATGTCGGATGCGATCGATCATGCAACAGTTATAACATAGGGTGACATAGAACTAGCTCCAGTTCATCAATGTAATGTAGGCATGTATTCCGAATATAGTCATACGTGCTTATGGAAAAGAACTTGCATGACATCTTTTGTCCTACCCTCCCGTGGCAGCGGATTCCTATTGGAAACTAAGGGATATTAAGGCCTCCTTTTAATAGAGTACCGGACCAAAGCATTAACACATAGTGAATACATGAACTCCTCAAACTATGGTCATCACCGGTAATGGTCCCGATTATTGTCACTTCGGGGTTAACGGATCATCACACATAATAGGTGACTATAGACTTGCAAGATTGGATCTAGAACTCACATATATTCATGAAAACATAATAGGTTTAGATCTGAAATCATGGCACTCAGGCCCTAGTGACAATCATTAAGCATAGCAAAGTCATAGAAACATCAATCTTAGAACATAGTGGATACTAGGGATCAAACCCTAACAAAACTAACTCGATTATTTGATAAATATCATCCAACCCATCACCGTCCAGCAATCCTACGATGGAATTACTCACGCACGATGGTGAACATCATGAAATTGGTGATGGAGGATGGTTGATGATGACGATGGTGACGGATTCCCCTCTCTGGATCCCCGAACGGACTCCAGATCAGCCCTCCCGAGAGAGTTTAGGGCTTGGCTGCGGCTCCGCATCGTAAAACACGATGAATCCTTCTCCCTGATTTTTTCTCCCCGAACATGAATATATGGAGTTGGAGTTGAGGTCGGTGGAGCGTCAGGGGGCCCACGAGGTAGGGGGCTACGCCCAGGGGATAGGCGCACCCACACACTCGTGGACAGGGTGTGGGGCCCCTGACATGGATTCTTCTTCCAGTATTTTTTATATATTCCAAATATAATCTCCGTTGATTTTCAGGTCATTCCGAGAACTTTTATTTCTGCACAAAAATAACACCATGGAGCGTCAGTCCGGGTTAGTTCCATTCAAATCATGCAAGTTAGAGTCCAAAACAAGGGAAAAAGTGTTTGGAAAAGTAGATACGACAGAGACGTATCACTGGGCCTTCTCCGTTAGCAGGCATGAGCTCCCAAGCATCAAGCTAACGCTCTTCCTCGAGGGCTTGATCGAAGGGCTGGAGACTAATGAAGGTGAAAGGGCTGCTTGCTTTGCAAACGAGTCCCGGAAGCTTCCCCGCGATGCCCTCTTCATGGTCTTGAGTAACCTTGCCTACCGCCATCCAGATCTCCGGTGGGCGCTGATGTTTCTGCTGCCGAGGCGAAGGCAGCACCTTTTGCCGACAAGGTTCTCTTTGTTCCAAGGGTCCCTAAAGATCAGCGTTCTCGGCCTTGAGCTATTTTCATTGTCGTGGAGCCCTATAGCAAAACATAAACATATGTCTTGTGTTTAGGTTTCATACTGCTCTTGATTCTGCACTCGTTGAACTTGATGTTTAATTATGGCAATGCATGCCATCACTCTTTGTGTTTACTTATTAATATTTGTATGGTTAGTTTATTTTGCATACTCTAGTTGCCCGCCATTAACATATTGCCGCGATTGCTGTGAGGAATTGGTCCTTAGCATTCTGCTGGCGTTGATATGCCCCGGTAGGTTTTTCCTTAATGGTCTTTGACGCTGCCGCCCACTTTGTTGAGTAGACTCGAAACAAAGTGGGGGCGCTGACAAACACAAAAAGGTAACATTATATGAAAGGCTTACCATATGAAGATCTCAGTCTCCCGAGGGATGGACAATGCGAGTTCTGAAGGAAAACTAAATGAACATGCCAACTTAGCTTTTGTTCATGCTCTCCTCTCTTGCCGGACATGTATATGGTCACGTATAATATCTCCCTTCGCATTTGCCACCATTCCTCTTGTTCGCATAACTTAAGGAGATAGCGTTTGCATATCCACATTAGGCATGTAAAGACAACAAACAAGAGGGCGCACAAGGGGAAGACTTGGCAGTTTATTAGTTATGTACCCACCCCCAGCAAGGGCTAGAGAAACTAAAAGTACTATTTTAATTTAATTGATGCTATAAGGGTGGAAAACAACGGAGAGTCGGTCCCCCTCCGCCTTTCCCTGGATTGCCAATGATCCCACGGCAGCAGGTATAAAGGCCGTGTTGGCGTAAGAAACCTTGCCAGATCATGCTTGCCAATGATCCCACCGATTCGCAGCAGCATTTCACTCAGGATTTATCTTCGGCGAGATGAATGCTGAATCGAGTTCCGCGCAGGCTTATCGACGCTGACAATGTTACCACTGCATGGCTTGGTCATTGACAATTGAAAAGGAAGGAGGGGAAGGATGACATACCGTTCCTCTCATCTATCCGAATGAAGCTTTTTCAGTATTTAACTGGAGCTCGCAAGGAGGATGTCGCCTTTGCACGCCTTGTTTCCCGCTCCAGATGTGGGTAGCACAGGGCTTTTTCATCCATGCCACCCATGGCTGTCGCACTGCCATCGTCTTCCACCTGTTGGGGAACGTAGTATTTAAAAAAACTTTCTACATCACACAAGATCTATCTAGGAGAAGCATAACAATGAGCGGGGAGAATGTTTCTACGTACTCTCGTAGACCGAAAGCGGAAGCGTTAAGTAACGTAGTTGATGTAGTCGAACGTCTTCGTGATCCAACCGATCAAGTACCGAACGCATGGCACCTCCACGATCTGCACACGTTCATCTCGGTGACATTCCTCAAACTCTAGATCCAGCTGAGGCCGAGGGAGAGTTTCTTCAACACAACGGCGTGGTGACGGTGATGATGAAGTTATGGCATAGGGCTTCGCCTAAGCACTACGACAATATGACCGAGGTGGAAATCTGTGTAGGGGAGCACCACACACGGCTAAGAAATCAACTTGTGTGTGTATGGGGTGCCCTCTCCCCGTATATAAAGGAGTGGAGGAGGGGAGGGCCGGCCCTCTCATGGCGCGCCCAAGGGGGCGGGAGTCCTACTCCAGTAGGAGTAGGTTTCCCCCCTTCCCTAGTTGGAGTAGGAGAAGAAGGAAGAGGTAGAGGAGAGAAAGAAAGGGGGCCGGCCACCCTCCCAATTCGGATTGGGCTCGGGGGGCGTGCCCCCACCTTGGCCGCCTCCTCCTCTCTCCCACTAAGGCCCATTGACTCCCCGCGGGGTTCCGGTAACCCCCTGGTACTCCGGTAAATGCCCGAACTCATCCGGAACCATTTAGATGCCCAAACATAGCCTTCCAATATATCGATCTTTATGTATCGACCATTTCGAGACTCCTCATCATGTCCGTGATCACATCCGGGACTCTGAACTACCTTCTGTACATCAAAACACATAAACTCATAATACCGATCGTCATCGAACGTTAAGCATGCGGACCGTACGGGTTCGAGAACTATGTATACATGACCAAGACTCACTTATGGTCAATAACCAATAGTAGAACCTGGATTCTCATATTGGTTCCTACATATTCTACGAAGATCTTTATCGGTCAAACCGCATAACAGCATATGTTGTTCCCTTTGTCATCGGTCGTCGGTATCTTAATACCTAGTTCAATCTCGTTACCGGGAAGTCTCTTTACTCGTTTCGTAATGCAACATCTCGTAACTAACTCATTGGTCACATTGCTTGCAAGGCTTATAGTGATGTGCATTAGCGAGAGGGCCTAGAGATACCTCTCTGATACACGAAGTGACAAATCCTAATCTCGATCTATGCCAACTCAACAAACACCATCGAAGACACCTGTAGAGCATCTTTATAGTCACCCAGTTACGTTGTGACGTTTGATAGCACACTAAGTGTTCTTCCGGTATTAGGGAGTTGCATAATCTCATAGTCATAGGAACATGTATAAGTTATGAAGAAAGAAATAGCAACAAAATAAACGATCATCGTGCTAAGCTAACGGATGGGTCAAGTCAATCATGTCATTCTCTAATGATGGCATCCCGTTAATCAAATGACAACTCATGTCTATGGTTAGGAAACTTAACCATCTTTCATGAACGAGCTAGTCAAGTAGAGGCATACTAGTGACACACAGTTTGTCTATGTATTCACACATGTACTAAGTTTCTGGTTAATACAATTCTAGCATGAATTATAAACATTTATCATGATATAATGAAATATAAATAAAAACTTTATTATTGCCTGCAGGGCATATTTCCTTCACCACCCCCATCGCTGTCGCGCCTGCAGTGGGACGAGAGGCGGAGCCGGAGTAGAACGAGGCGAGGAAACAATGTTGTCCTTTCTCCTCAATGCCATTAATGAAAAGAGAGCGCTGACGAAGTTGCTGATGCAACTTGATGTGTTGCTCACAACTTCAGTTTTGTGCAATCGCTTCCCCCTACCTGGCGCGTCAAATATATTGTGGTGGAGCACGATCACCTATGGTGTCATGAGCCCCTTGTGGATCGTCAAGGGGGAAGGTCACGTTGCACAAAGAGTGGAAGCGATGAAGTAGCACGACATGGGTGACGTTGGTGATTTTACCAAGGTTTGGGCCGCTGTATAGTGTAAAACCCTACACCTACTTTGGTGGATTGAGGGAAGGATCTCAGTAGGCACGCAACGCTCAAGCCCAGCAAGGGTGTCTTGGGGAGAGCGACTACGCGCGTATAGGTGTATGAAGGTCCGAATCCTTTTCTAGTTTGCCATGCCCTCCTTTTATAGGCTAAGGGGCAACCATAGTGGCAAAATAGTCAGTATCCAGTGATTAGACAGCTAACAGTGCTACCATACCTAACTCTGGCAGTTAGGACAAAGTGCATTAAATGCATTGCAAGGTGTCATGCTAAGGATGCAGCCCGGCAAGCCTACCACGCCGCTTAATAATCTCTTGCTTACCTGCTTGACACCCCCATGGACGGGTGTCTTGTTGAGGTAATATGCTCTCCAAATGGCTGCAATGTGCTTAGTAGAAGCCACTGAATTACCTCGAGGGCTCGACACCACATTGTAAGGTGACTTGCGTTGTAGTGCGGTGGAGCGGTGAAGTCTTGGAGGGGAGATTTGCCCTTGGCGGCCCTCGGAAGCCTGCAGGGGAAATTTTGGGACTTGCCTTTGGGGCGGCCTTGACCTTACCGGGCTCGCCTGCCCGGCAAGGGAGGCTTTCCCAAAGTGATATCTTGTTCCTTTGGCCTGTCTTGGTCTTCTTGATCCACCCTTTTATCTCTCAAAGAGCTGCTTCTCTCGCTTGGCCTTGTCTTGGATACTTGGGGTGCCTGGTTAGAGGCCTATTGTTCGTCCATAAGCCAGGGGAAACATACACCCCTGTTTGTGTACCCCATCACACATGTAGCTTTTGGACATCACACTTTGACAGTTGATCAACAATGCTATTATCCGCACAGGGAATATGCTCTGTTTACAACCCGTCAAAGATTTCCTCCAATTTCCTCAGTTCATACATGTATGCTTCCATAAATGGGCTTCGATAATCCTTGTTCACTTGCTTCACTACAAGTTTCGAGTCTATGGATGATCAACTTTCTAATTCCCAACTGCACCACAATCCTGAGGCCGGTAAGCATTCCTTCGGACTCCGCAGTGTTGTTGGTTGCTTCCTCCCTAGGGAAATGCATTTGAACCACGTACTTGAGGTGTTCTCTAGTGGGCGCCATAAGCAACACTCCAGCACGGAGCCTTGGAGCGAGGAGGCACCGTCAAAGTACATGATCCAATCCTTCTCATTTTCTCTGCCGGGGAGAGTTGATTCCCGAATCTCGCCATCATGCATTGGCATCCACTCCAAAATGAATTCCACCAAGGCTCTACTCTGAATGGTTGAGGTACTCTCCAATTTGAGTGTAAAAATTGACATCTCCAATGCCCACTCTACTATTCTGCTAGTTGCTTATGGATTCCTCAAAATGCGCTGCAATGGGAAGTGAGTGACCACGGTGATCTCATGCACTTGGAAGTAGTGGCGTAGCTTTCTCGAGGACATGAGGAGGCCAAAGAGTAGCTTCTGGACACCTGAATACCATGATCTAGCCCCTTGGAGAAGAGATCTAAGAAAGTATACTGGCTGCTGCACCACTTTCTTCTTTGCATTACCTACTGATCAACTTCTCTTTCTTGTACTGGTACAGCAGCAACGGCTCTTGTGGCCTAGGTGCGACTAAGGTTGCCGCAGAAGATAGGCATTTTTTCAGATCTTGCAGTGCAGCCTCCGCTTCTGAAGTCCATTTTTACTGGACCTACCTATTTCAATATCTTGAAAAATGGTAGGGCGTGTTCAACATACCTTGAAATGAACCTACTCAAAGCTGAAACACAACTGGCAAGACGCCCACATCTTTGACGGTCTTGGGTGCCTGAATCTGTTCGATAGCCTTGATCTTGTCGGGGTTTGCTTTGATTCCACGTTGATACACAAAGAACCCGGGGAGCTTCATGTTGATTTTGCGCAAGTTCGCAAATGTCTCTTCCAAATCTTGAATAAGGGTTGATCCATCCTTGGTTTTGACCACTATATCATCCATATAGGCTTCTACATTTCTGCGCAACTGTGGCTCAAAACCAACTTGGACTGATCTTGCAAATGTTGAACCAGCATTCTTTAGTCCGAAAGGCATGTGTATAAAACAATACGTGCCATGTGGAGTAATGAATGCAGTTTTCTCCTCATCTTCCTTGCACATGAATATCTAATGGTACCTAGAATATGCATCAAGGAATGAAAGCAGATCATAGTTTGTAGTGGAGTCTACAATCCGGTTGATGCACGCCAAGGGGAAAGGATCCTTCCGACATGCTTTATTGAGATCAGTGTCATCAATACAAAGTCTCCACTCCCATTTGCCTTGCGCTCAACGACCGGATTCGCCAACCAAGTTGGATGTAGTACCCCCTAACCAGGCCTACTGCCTCATGTTTCTTGATTTCTTTAGCTATGAACTGTAGCCATTCCAAAGCTTACTTGCCAACCTTCCGCTTGATGGGCGGAGCATGTTGACAGACAGCAAGGTGGTTCTCAATTACCTCCCTAGGAACATCGGGAATGTCAGATGGTTGCCATGCAAACACATCTACATTCGCTCGCATGAAGGCAATGAGCGTGCTTTCCTATTTACTGTCAAGAGTGGCACCGACGGTGAAAGTACCGCCAGTGTCGTCCTCCCTTGCTGCCACCTTCTTTCTTGCAGGTGGAGTGGCCTTGGATCTCTTACCGGCAGAGCTTTCTGGCAAGTCTTCAATGGGTGCGCAGCACTCCGAGGAGGCGCGCTTCCTTGAATTCTTGTTGGATGTCTTGTCGGGTTTCTTGCTCTTCTTATCCTTGGCGGAACTGTTGCTTTGATGTTCTCCACTGCAACCACATGTCTATAGATTTTGTCAATGCATATGAGTGCATCCGTCTTGTCGGAATTGATTGAAATGACAACCATTGGCCCGAACATCTTCAGCATGTTGCAGGCGTAATGGGATGCCACCATGAACTTAGCTAGTGTTGGACACCCAAATATTCCATTAAGAGGCAAGGGGATCTTGACAACATCAAACACTATTTTCTCCATCCTATAGTTCAGTTCGCTGCCAAATGTTACTGGCAGTGTGACCTTTCCTTTCGGCTGGCTCCTTCCTGGGTTGATTCCTCGGAACATCCCAGTCTTCTCGAGCTCTTTGTCAGGGAATCGCAGCCTCTTGATCACTTTAAGAGAGATCAAGTTCAAGCCATCCCCACCGTCCACTAGCACTTTCATGACCTTAAGGTTGCATATCGTTGGTGAAACCAACAATGGCAAACACCCGACCATAGTGGTACGATCAGGGTGGTCCTTGACATAAAAAATGATAGGCGTGTGTCGGGACCCCGATTCTAAGTCACACCAATCTAGCATGTAACACCTCATATCACTTTGCGGCCTCACGCACGGTATTCCCACGGGTGTCGCCTTACCATGGCCCGGGACCGTTTGCGCCTTTTGGCTCATGTATATGATAGTGTCGCTAGCATCCATATGACAGAGAACCCGGGCCAACATGACTAATCGTGAACCCAAAGTGGCACTAACTTTGAGGGACAAGCATACATGAAACAACATCGAGCATGTCGGTCAGCAGTGTGTGAATCCGGGCTGTAGCAACTGGGCTAACAGGACTCCGGGAACCCGGGCTGTAGCAGGCTAGGCAGGACTCCGGATGTCACCGCGTGACATTTCCCCGAAGGGACAGACACAGGAACAAAGAGAATCACATGCCGGCCAGTCTAAGTTTTCCGGAGCAGTAGTGCTGGGCTAGCAGGACTCCGGTAAACCGGGCTGTAGCGGACTACCATGGCTCAGTGGAAGCACTAGACTACATTTCCCCATAAGAGAGGCTACCAAGGATAGACAACTAGGTTGTCGGATCCCACACATAGCAATACACGTTACACATACGCATAACATGCAAGTAGGTGTTGTACAATATGGTATCACAACATAATGCAAACTCATATAGATAAAGGCCCAAAAGAGCCGCCTAGCATTAATACAAAACAGAGGTCTCATGACCCATCATTCAGAGCATACAAGCAACGGAAGCATTACATGTCTGAGTACAGACAACTACAAAAGAAAAAGGCCGAGAAGCCTGACTATCTACAAGTCCCTCCCAAGGGTACAAGATCGTAGCTGAGGTAACAAGCTACTTGTCGAAGTCCAAGCAGAACTACTAGTGAGACAACTGTCTCACCTGCAAAACATAAATAAAGCAAATGTGAGTACAAAGGTACTCAACAAAACTTACATCAGATCCTATCATACATGCATTTGTATCAAGAATGTAATGTGGAGTTTAGTTGCAGCAAGCCAGCTTTGACTCAGTGGCTATCCTGTACTACGACTGCTGGTAACTCTTTTGAGGTGGCGCACACGAGTCCACTAATCACCACATCAATACTCTACTATGGATTCATTTCGGTCTCCTTACGAGAAGGCCATTCATAGCACTCACACTTGTCTTGAGCATTTTAGAGTATCCACTTTAAGTTGTCTATGTACCACGTAAGCCTCCAAGAAGTCCATAACCGAGGACACGGCTATTCGAATAGATCATGATAACCCTGCAGGGGTGTACTTATTCACACACGCTCTCGCCACTTACATCCATGTACATGTCATGTATCTCGGCAACCTTCAAGCGGAAGCCTGGCGAGGGAGTCGGCCACGACCTAACTAACCACACAAGACTCTAGTCCAGGTTTATCGCCTATTCGGGTTCCATCCGCAAGGAGATCCGACCGGGGTTTCACTCATGGCCCCAAACGATGTGTGCAGGGTTCCCAAGCCCACCTCGCCGGATGGATCTACACTTGGTACACCGTGCCACTTGTGCCTAGTCTGTCCCAAGCCCACCTGGTCGGGTGCCACTTGGTAGACTACTAACACTACCTACAAACACCAGAAACTATTTGCAACTCCTGGACAAAGATCAAGTTGGCGAATAAGTCGAGAGAGCTTGGAGCGCCTGGAGCCCAATGTGTGGTAGTAACTAGTCATTGGACAACTTACACAGAACTCAGTTCTTAAGGACGGTCCCAATGAGACAACCCACCATGTACTCCTACATGGCCTCTCACCGCTACCTTTACCAAATCGTGTTCACAAGCTTAACTCTCAGCACCAGAACATATCGTACCACTCCAATTCATTCCCGATGAATCAGACCTGACACAACTCTAAGAAATAGCAAGCATGGCATGGTAGGAACACAACATGGCTCAATCAACTCCTACACATGCTAGTGGGTTTCAACTATTTACTGTGGCAACGACAGGTCATGCAGAGGAATGGGTTCAACTACAGCAGCATAAAGTAGCAGTTGAATCATTGTTGTCCTAATGCAATAAAAGAGAGCAGGAGCGAGAGGGTAGGATTGTATCGGAATGAACAAGGGGGTTTGCTTGCCTGGTAGATCAACAGGGGGGCACTGCTCCTCAGACAGGTACTCTGGAGCACTCTCCGGAGCAGGACCTATCGAGAAGGAATGGTGTGGACAAATCAAAACACAATGATATGCAACAATATGATGCATGAACATGGCATGTAGATGTGATGTTGTTTGAGCTAATGCAGCTAGCATTCATTTGGATGAAGTCCATTTGAACCAAGAATTCAAATGCAACTTCAAGTTAAGTCTTTATGAATGCCATTAATATGTTTTCACCTATACAGAAAGTATAAGTTGGTTTATCATGCATGAAAATGGTATAGATGGATAGATTGCATTTTTTGATAATTTTTCATATATAAATTATTTCAATCTGAGCTACGGTTGAATTTCTATGAATTTTTGAAGTTTAGCTTATTTTCTGGATTTTCCTGATTTATTTTTAAACCAGAAAATGATATATTGCATCAGCATGACAGAGGCATGACGTCAGCGAGTAAACCGCGGCTGACCAGGTCAAACCTGACGTGTGGGGTCCACACGTTAGTGACTCAGTTAGTTAATAGGGTTTAATTAGTTGTTAAACTAATCCTAAACTAAAATTAGCAGGGCCGGGCCCCACATGTCATTGACCCATACGGGTCAAATCTGGTCAACTGGGGGATCAAATCCAGTCAATCCGCTGGCGTTTAGCCGCCGGCGAGGCAGAACGCGGCGGAGGGGCTCGGGATCGTCGTTCCGGCGACCATTTAGGCGGTGGAGACCACCTATGCGAAGCCTAGGCTCGCGCGCATCCAGTGGAGGCGACGGGAGGACGCGGGGTGGCCGGAGCTCGCCGGAGCGGAGCTCGGGGCGGCGGCCGAAGCACGGCTCCAGGCGGCATGTGGCTGCAGGTCACGGCAGGGGCTACGGAGGGCGGTTTTGGTCTTCTGGGAGGCTCCTGAGCACAATGGCATGCGCGGGCGCGAGTTGCGGTGGCTCTGGCCACGACTGTGAGGATCCACGGCGGCGCGACCGCTCGGGTCCGGTGGTTGGCATGGCTAGGGCGCGCGAGTGACAAAATGGAGAGGGGGAAACGACGGCAGGGCTCACAGCAGATCCGACAGAGGGTTCAGCAAGCTCGGGGGAGGTCCAACGCGGGCGGAACGGCGACGGCGATCTCCGGTGGCCGGCGATGAAGATGACGGCGATGGAGGTGCTCCAGGGCCTCCCGGGGTGCGTGGCTCGATGGAGAGGTAGAAGGAGACGTGGCGGAGCTTGTGGACTCGACGTAGGGGCGAGGGGACGGCGGGGAGCGCGTCAGCGGTGAGCTGCGGCAACAGCAGCGCTTCGGCTGTCGCGGGAGAGAGCGAGAGAGAGGAGGGGAAGGAACGAGAGAGAGTGAGAGAGGTGCGGGGCGGTGCGTGGTGTCGCGCGGGGCATCCAGGCGATGAGGGGGAGGCCAGGCAGGCAGGTGGCGTGGCGGCATGGCGGTGCACGCGTGTCGGCCACACGCCCGGCCGACTGGCGCGAGGACAAAGACGACTGGCACTTTGCCGGTGGGCCGGCTGGGCTGCACAGTGCCAGGATGCAGGTAGGCACATGTAAGCGTTTTTCCTTTTTTTTCTTTTCTATTTTCTAACATTTGTTTTGACTTAGTAATAATACTAAATCATTTTATTTTCTTCTGACAATTTTGCAGGGACCTAAGGGGTTATTCCAAAGCCCCTCAGCAAAAATCAGAATTTTTGGATATATATATAAAATATATCACATATATATATATATCCAAGGCAAATAATTATTGCATTAATTCCAAATGGCCAAAATAAATATTTATGAGCTCCTGAAAATATTTGTTTGAATTTTACCTCTGACCAATATTTTCAGAGAGCAAAATGAACATTTTCTTGGACCTTTTTGGAGCAATTTTTATCTGGGTCATTTCCGGAAATGATTCTGAGGGTTTCACAAATCCCCATTTCAAATTTAAATGAAATTTAAACATGATGCTCACAAGAAGGCTAGCCTAGGTCATACCAGAACTAGGGATGTGACGGCGTGGGTGACCACTTGAGGGTCTTTTGAGCGTTTGCTGCCAGTTCTACTACAATGACCTCACGTTCCCACTGTTTGAGCTGGGGATGAGAGGAGTGCAAAGATGGACCCCCGCCAATGCACATGGACAGTGTTGCCTTCTGTAATTCATGTTCGCTAGACTCGTCATCATCTTCCCATTCACTATCTTCATCTTCTTCTTTCTTTTCTCTGCCTCTGGTAGGATTTTCCTTCCGTTGGTCGGCATTGCCGCGGTGTCCTCCTTGGCCGCCACGACCCTTCTTGCCGGATCCGCCTATACAATCTCGGCCCTTCTCTTGTCATGCTTTTCGTACTTAGCCTTTTGTTTTTCAAAAATCTGTTTGACTTGCCTGCATTCCTGGTGGTTGTGACCCTTGGTATGGTGAATTTTAAAGTACGACCCATCGGACATGCTAGATTTCTCACCCGCCGCAGCTACCTGGCAATCAACACATGCAACCGCTTCCTTGCGGGAGCTTTCCGTCTTGGCTTTATTAGCATGGCTAGAATTTTTGGACCCCTCTATGGCCATAATTGACTTGCCCTTGCACTTTCTGTTGCACCTTCGACCTTTCTTCGGGGTAGCGGCATCGTCATCATCAGAATCAACTTCAACGCCAGCATCTTCCTCGAGAAGCCTTCTTCCCTATTTAGTGCATGCACATTTATCCGCCAACGTGTAGAGATCATTGACAGTCTTCCGCAATCGTATGTGCATCTATTCCTGCATCTTGTGATTCCACACGTTCATTTGGAATGCGGCAATCATAGCTGCAAGGTGCACATTTGGTATGTTGCGATGTACACGACTAAATCGCTGGATGTACATGCATAGATCTTCTGCTTCTTTTTGTGGACTCAGTTGCAAGTCACTGGGCAGTCTAGTGCCTTTCTGTCCTCAGGTAAAGTCACCAATCAATTCGTTGCATAGATCTAACCACGAAGAAATGGAGTTTTCTGGCAAGTTCATCAACCAAGATCTCACATTGGGCTTGAGCAACAATGGGAAATAGTTGGCCAGAATTTTCTCATCCCTTCCTCTGGCAACTTGCACTGTGATTGTACTTTTTTGGCACTTTAGGCTTGAATGCGCGGATGGACGACCAACGGACTTGTGCATCTCACGTGTGAAAGCAAGGCACCTAGCCTCGTAAGACAAGTACCCGCCAACAACAGGCACTAGATCATCAACGACTAGACTATTGCACTCGTATGATTGACGGCACACCTCCCGACACCGTTGAATGGTGGTGCGAGCATCCTCTGCTCGCCTATCCAGCAGCACCTGCGGCTGATCTTTCTATGTTTGCGAATCCGAGGAGGCCATTGACACATCGTCAGTCTCGACATTTCGTCGGGTTTGCCGCGGCTGCCGGCGCTACTGCTTGGGTCGTTGTCGTAGAGGTTATTGTACCGTGGGTGCACCACCTACCAAACAGCCATTAGTTTGAGCTACGGGTATGGTTCACAGGCGTCGTGAAGGTTCCACCAACTGGGATCTTTTTGCATCCGCAAACTGGATCAAGCTCCGGATGGTGGCCCTCAAAACATCCATGTTGTTGGCTGTTGGAGGAAAAACCAACAGCATCTGAGCCCGCTCCATCGCCTCTGTTACCGTCAAGGTATGTTGGAGCGCGAAGAATGCGACACCACTTGACTCCTGGTAGAGCCAGCAGGAGAGCCCTTGCGATCTTTTCATCGAACTAGGGGTGTGACGGCAAGTTGACGTGGCAGGAGCGGTGCCTTAGGATCTTGAACCTGATCAATAGGTGTCTTGCTGTGGGGCACTGCTGTGGAGCTACAACAAAGCAGCTCGAAGTCACATCCGCGCATATCGTGATGGACGTGGTGTGTGCCTCGATGTCGTATCCCTTGCCGCCTACACCAGAGTCGCCACAGCAGGTGGGTCGCGACTCGCACCCGACCAGATGGGGTCACTCCAACAGCTACGCTCGCCGGTGTGCTGAGGAGGTGGGAGTTGTGCTCCTGCATCTTGCGATTCCACACATTCATTTGGAATGCGGTAATCATAACTGCAAGGTGCACATTTGGTATGTTGCGATGTACACGACTAAATCGCTGGATGTACATGCATAGATCTTCTGCTTCTTTTTGTGGACTCAGTTGGAAGTCACTGGGTAGTCTAGTGCCTTTCTGTCCTCAGGTAAAGTCACCAATGAATTTTTTGCATAGATCTAACCACGAAGAAATGGAGTTTTCTGGCAAGTTCATCAACCAAGATCTCACATTGGGCTTGAGCAACAATGGGAAATAGTTGGCCAGAATTTTCTCATCCCTTCCTTTGGCAACTTGCACTGTGATTGTACTTTTTTGGCACTTTAGGCTTGAATGCGCGGATGGACGGCCAACGGACTTGTGCATCTCACGTGTGAAAGCAAGGCACCTAGCCTCGTAAGACAAGTACCCGCCAACAACAGGCACTAGCTCATCAATGACTGGACTATTGCACTCGTATGATTGACGGCACGCCTCCCGACACCGTTGAATGGTGGTGCGAGCATCCTCTGCTCGCCTATCTAGCAGCACCTGCGGCTGATCTTTCTATGTTTGTGAATCCGAGGAGGCCATTGACACATCGTCAGGATCGACATTTCGTCGGGTTCGCTACGGCTGCCGGCGCTACTGCTTGGGTCGTTGCCGCAGAGGTTATTGTACCGTGGGTGCACCACCTACCAAACAACCATTAGTTTGAGCTACGGGTATGGTTCACAAGCATCGTGAAGGTTCCACCAACTGGGATCTTTTTGCATCTGCAAACTGGATCAAGCTCCGGATGGTGGCCCTCAAAACATCCATGTTGTTGGCTGTTGGAGGAAAAACCAACAGCATCTGGGTCCGCTCCATCGCCTCTGTTACCGTCAAGGTATGTTGGAGCGCGAAGAATGCGACACCACTTGACTCCTGGTAGAGCCAGCAGGAGAGCCCTTGTGATCTTTTCATCGAACTACAGGTGTGACGGCAAGTTGACGTGGCAGGAGCGGTGCCTTAGGATCTTGAACCTGATCAATAGGTGTCTTGCTGTGGAGCTACAACAACGCCGCTCGGAGTCACATCCGCGCATATCGCGATGGACGTGGTGTGTGCCTCGATGTCGTATCCCTCGCCGCCTACACCGGAGTCGCCGCAGCAGGTGGGTCGCGACTCGCGCCCGACCAGACGGGGTCACTCCAACAGCTACGCTCGCCGGTGTGCTGAGGAGGTGGGAGTTGTGCTCCTGCATCACCTGCACCATTGTTGCTATTTTAGCTAGAGGGTCGAGGTATATGTCCGCCTCCGGCGCCTCCACCGTCCCTTTCAGTCATAGTCGGTACAGTGAGCACACCGCATGTGCCGGTCGTGCACATAGTGGCGCTCAGACCGTCCACGGCGGCGGCGTCGCTTGCGCCGCCCGCAGATGCGTGTGATGGAAGCTTGGACGCGGAAGGCTTCGTCGCCATGGAGCCCTTCTTCTAGGGCGCCATGTATGGTGATGATGATTAAGTCAATGGAGTTGACCCGCCGCTTGCTATCTAGGTTCACGCCGGTGCAGCCCCTACCTATAAGTGCATCTAGTGCCATGATGTCTACTACACAACCTTCTTCTTGTAGACGTTGTTGGGCCTCCAAGTGCAGAGGTTTGTAGGATAGTAGCAAATTTCCCTCAAGTGGATGACCTAAGGTTTATCAATCCATAGGAGGCGTAGGATGAAGATGGTCTCTCTCAAGCAACCCTGCAACCAAATAACAAAGAGTCTCTTGTCTCCCCAACACACCCAATACAATGGTAAATTGTATAGGTGCACTAGTTCGGCGAAGAGATGGTGATACAAGTGCAATATGGATGGTAGATAAAGGTATTTGTAATCTGAAATTATAAAAACAGCAAGGTAATGGATGATAAAAGTGAGCGTAAATGGTATTGCAATGCGTGGAAATAAGGCCTAGGGTTCATACTTTCGCTAGTGTAAGTTCCCTCAACAATACTAACATAATTGGATCACATAACTATCCCTCAACATGCAACAAAGAGTCACTCCAAAGTCACATATAGAGGAGAACGAACGAAGAGATTATGGTAGGGTACGAAACCACCTCAAAGTTATTCTTTCCAATCAATTCGTTGGGCTATTCCTATAAGTGTCACAAACAGCCCTAGAGTTCGTTCTAGAATAACACCTTAAGACACAAATCAACCAAAACCCTAATGTCACCTAGATACTCCAATGTCACCTCAAGTATCCGTGGGTATGATTATACAATATGCATCACACAATCTCATATTCATCTATTCAACCAACACAAAGGACCTCAAAGAGTGCCCCAAAGTTCTACCAGAGAATCACGACAAAAACGTGTGCCAACCCCTATGCATAGGTTCATGGGCGGAACCCGCAAGTTGATCACCAAAACATACATCAAGTGAATCACTTGGTATGCCAATGTCACCACAGATAGGCACGACAAGACATACATCAAGTGTTCTCAAATCTTTAAAGACTCAATCCGATAAGATAACTTCAAAGGGGAAACTCAATTCATTACAAGAGAGTAGAGGGGGGAGAAAACAGCATAGGGTCCAACTATAATATCAAAGCTCGCGATACATCAAGATCGTATCATCTCAAGAACACGAGAGAGAGAGAGAGAGAGATCAAACATATAGCTACTGGTACATACCCTCAGCCCCGAGGGAGAAATACTCCCTCCTCGTCATGGAGAGCACCGGGATGATGAAGATGGCCACCGGAGAAGGATTGCCCCCTCCGGCAGGGTGCCGGAATGGGTCTAGGTTGGCTTTCGGTGGCTACGGAGGCTTCTAGCGGCGGAACTCCCAATCTATTGTGCTCACGGATGTTTTTAGGGTATATGGAGATATATAGGCGGAAGAAGTATGTCAGGGGGGCCACGAGGGGCTCACGAGGGTGGAGGGCGCGCCTAGGGGGGGTGGGCGCGCCCCCTGCCTCATGACCTCCTCGCAGATCCCCCGACATGCACTCCAAGTCTTCTGGGATTCTTTCCTTCCAAAAATGAGTTCCATGAAGTTTTAGGTCAATTGGACTCCGTTTGATTTTCCTTTTCTTCAAAACCCTAAAACAGGGTAAAAACAGAAACTGGCACTGGGCTCTGGGTTAATAGGTTAGTCCCAAAAATGATATAAAAGTGTATAATAAAGCCCATAAACATTCAAAACAGTAGATAATATAGCATGGAGCAATCAAAAATTATAGATACGTTGGAGACGTATCATGCCACCCCTAGTTGGTTTTGGAGTATTGACGACAAACTTGGTTGAGGGACTAATGTGTTTGTGACAATTGCAGGATAACACAGGTAGTAGTCCCTCATTGATTCGGTTTACCTACCAGAGATGACCCCTAAAAATGTGTGAAGACATTGAAGACAATGGTGGTTAGTGAAGAGATTCACATTGAAGACTATGACATGAGAAGGCATTGCATGAAGACTATGGATTGCGAACACATAGTTGTTTCGTAGTTTCCTTTTCTTCTTTGTTGAGTCATAGGAACCACCGTACTGTTAAGTGGGGTCCAAGTGAACAAAGTCAGAGTGACTGAAGTGATGCTAAACCAAATCCTATGTCTTCGAGCGAAGACAATGAGAGAAAATCTTATCCAGAGCTGGATAAGTCAGCTTTACTTGTAGCCCAAGTCAAGCTACCGCATGTGTTTGAAATCTGACCGTTGGACACGTGTTAGTTCCTTGGTCACCAGGGTCATTTCGGACAAATCAGGTCAGGTTGCCTCTTGGCTATAAATAGCCCACCCACTACACCATAAGTTGGTGGCTGCTCGGAGTTAGTGCACGACTTTTGTCGTTTGAGAGCAACCCACCTCCGAAGCTTTTGAGAGAGAAATCCTTGCGAGGACAAAGCCCTAAACACCTCGAGCCAAAGAGTGTTAGGCATCACTGAAGTTTTTCTGTCTGCGTGATCTGAAGACTTGTTACACTTGTGGACTGTGAATCCTCCAGCCGGTCAGGCGTCGCGTTCTGAGCATCCAAGAGTCATTGTGGATCGCCGGTGAACAAAGTCTGTGAAGGTTTGGAAGTCTCCCTTGAAGACATACCAGAGTGATTGGGCGACGATTGTGTGTCCTTAGCTCAAGGCGAATAAGGTGAAGACGTGTTCTTCTGAGTTAAATCCCAGCCTCCCTAACCAGATGTATAGTTGTCACAGCAACTGGAACTGGTCCAACAAATCCTTGTCCTCGCCAAGCAACTGGTTCTATCCTTTACCTCTCTATACTTATTGTTTGTCTTCATGAAGTCATTTCCTGCTTGCATGACCTGATTGACTTCACTATGTGAAGACTATTGTTGTTTGGCTTCATACCATCTTCCATCCAGATCCATACTACCTAGCTGCTAATAGTCTTCGTGCTTTCACGTCATTGCTTACTTGACTATGGCTTGTCTAGTGTAGTCTACCTTCCACTGCATATCAATAGGTTCATTTCTACTGTTTGTCTTCAAAGCCCCCGAGTTTTGAAGACTTTCATAAAAATCTCCTATTGACCCCCCTCTAGTCGATAACTATCACTTTCACTACCTGACGCGCCAAAGATGTCGATGTGGAACGACAATCTATGGGGTGTCTTGGCCCCTTTGTGGTTTGGCGAGGGGAATGCACTAAACGAAAAGAGTAGGAACAATAGAAGACGCCACAATCTTTACCCAGGTTCGGGCCATTAGGAAGCGTACAACCCTACTCTTGTTTTGTGTATTGTGTGTGTGTGTGTGGTAGCACAAATACAAGGAGCGTTCTTGCAAGGCAAGGCACAAAGAGAGAGCAACTACGCATGCATGCGTGCATGGGGTTTGGATGGGTTCGAACCCTTTTAAATGTTGCCTTGGCCCTCCTTTTATAGCTCAAGGGGTTACTACTATGGAAAAAGAGTCATCACATGATGATTTGATAGCAACAGTGCTATCATACCTTACTCTGCTATTTAGGACAAAAAACATTAATGCATCGCTAGGTGCCATGAGGAGGAGGGTCCCCGGCAAGGCTGCTGCAACGCTTGCTGAACCGCCTCTCTATTATCTTGACACGCCATTTGTGTCACACCCTGATTTCAATGCTAGAACAATTAAGCTAGTAAATCATGATAAAATGTGGTTTGACAAACACTTTTGAGTGTTTTTGTCTTTCCCTTGATTGGATTTTGTGTGCTGTTTGCAAGTGCTCTAAAAATCAAATAAATCCTCCAACTCTTATACTCCTCCTTGATCCAAAACGTTGCCCAATGATCATGTCATGTTTATAGGACATAGAAATATTTTCTTACAAAAATAATTTGGCCAAAGAGTATTTTCTAAATTAGGTTTTCCACAAACCCATGACTTTAGGCTTGAACTACAAGTACTTAATTTAGGGCATGAAAAATCTTTCAAAAAGTATATTTGACTCCTACTAGATGTAGGACTCCCAAAAACCACAAAAATATTATTTAAAAGTTATTTTTCTATTTTATTTAAAGGATTTTTATTTAGGCCAGAAATGGTCTTTAATAGGTTAAAACTATTTTATTATTTCAAAAAGTTATCAAACACTTTCTGCCATGTTTCCAAAATCATCATTTTGACCTCTCCACTGTTCCCCATGGGTTGAAATTTTTACCAGAGCTTCTCCTAGTCCTACTCTACCGGTAGTAACTACGGCAAGTTAATAGCTCCATTATTGGGGGGTGGGGTGAAGACCACTCCCTCTCTCTCTCTCTCTCTGGACAACCTCTTTCCCTCTCTCCCTCAACCCCTCTCCGCTCCTAGAGGCTCTAGAGAGAATCCAATGCTTCCCACAACTTGTTTACTACTCCCTAGCACTAATGTACATAAGTGGCCGTGCCCACTCCGCCTTTTTAGGGCATGGCATTCCACAGGCACGCTCTAGAGAGTGCTATAGTGCGCTCTTGCACTATAGCCGCCCTCTGCCCAACGCCTCCGGCCACCTCGGCTCTCCCCTGCACGACCGATGATGCGCCTCGATGTCCGCAACACGACAGCTGGTTGACCCCCTCCTCTTTCTCTCTTCGGCGACCTTGGTCATGCATGCCCGAGCGCCGCCCGCATCCACTTGTCGGTGCCCGTGTTCCTGGCCACCTCGCGCTCACTCTCCTCTCCCTCTCTCCCCCTGGGCGTAGACCACCCCCAGGAGGACCCCTGACTCAAAGCCGAGCACTCCCGTGGCCTCCCGCGACGGCTACGACCTCGCCGGCGCACGAGCTCATTAGCGCACCTTTCCCCCCTCTCATTTAAGTCTCCCCGAGCTCTCTCTCTCTCTTGCGGCATTCTCTCTCTCTCTCTTCCCCAGCAACCTCTCAGATCGACCCACTCCTCCTCCCGTGCCTTCTTCCACCTCCTCTGCCGCCATTGCCGCCTCGCATTGGCAACTTTATCCAAATGATCTCAAATTTCTACCAGAGTGCCAAATGGTCATGCTCAACACCCCCAACAAGTGGCGCAAGGAGGAGATAAGTGCAAGTGGCCCAACTTGCATCAAACACTTTCTTCCATGTTTCCAAAATCATCATTTTAACCTCTGCCACTATTCCCCATGGGTTGAAATTTTTACCAGAGCTTCTCCTAGTCCTACTCTACCTGCAGTAACTACGGCAAGTTCATAGCTCCAATATTGGGGAGTGGGGTGAAAACCACTCCCTCTCTCTCTCTGGACAAGTTCTTTCCCTCAACCCCTCTCCTCTCCTAGAGGCTCTAGAGAGCATCCAATGCTTCCCACTACTTGTTTACTACTCCCTAGCACTACTGTACATAAGTGGCCGCGCCCACTCCGCCTTTTAGGGCATGGCATTCCACAGGCACTCTCTAGAGAGCGCTATAGTGCGCTCTTACACTATAGCCACCCTCTGCCCAATGCCTCCGGCCACCTCGGCTCTCCCCTGCACGACCGATGATGCGCCTCGATATCCGCAACACAACAGCTGGTTGACCCCCTCCTCTTTCTCTCTTCTGCGACCATGGTCACGCATGCCCGAGTGCCACCCGCATCCGCTAGTCGGTGCCCATGTCCCTGGCCGCCTCGCGCTCACTCTCCTCCCCCTCTCTCCCCCTGGGCGTTGACCACCCCCAGGAGGACC
The DNA here is from genome assembly GCF_003073215.2 of Triticum urartu. Classification (NCBI taxonomy): domain Eukaryota; kingdom Viridiplantae; phylum Streptophyta; class Magnoliopsida; order Poales; family Poaceae; genus Triticum; species Triticum urartu. The sequence continues at coordinate 299,949,171 of NC_053025.1, forward strand.
CCTGACTCGAAGCCGAGCACTCTTGTGGCCTCCCGCGACGGCTACGACCTCACCGGTGCACGAGCTCATTAGCGCACCTTTCCCCCTCTCATTTAAGTCTCCCCGAGCTCTCTCTATCTTGCAGCATTCTCTCTCTCTCTCTTCCATAGCAACCTCTCAGATCGACCCACTCCTCCTCCCGTGCCTTCTTCCACCTCCTCTGCCACCATTGCCGCCTGAGGCCCCTGCTCAAATTCAGGCGCCCCGGCCTCCCCGTCTCGCTCTAACCACCACCAAAGTCCCTTAAGATCCCCCTGGCAATAACGTATATCACATCATGTCTTGACCATATGACATCACAACATGCCCTGCAAAAACAAGTTAGACGTCATCTACTTTGTTGTTGCAAGTTTTACATGGCTGCTATGGGCTTCTAGCAAGAACCGTTCTTTCCTACACATTAAAACCACAACGATGATTTTATCAAGTTTGTTGTTTTAACCTTCAACAAGGACCGGCTGTAGTCAAATTTGATTCCACTAATGTTGTAGAAACAGACACCCGCCACCCACCTTTATGCAAAACTAGTTCCATGTCTGTCGGTGGAACCGGTCTCATGAACGTGGTCATGTAAGGTTGGTCCGGGCCGCTTCATCCAACAATACCACCGAATCAAAATAAGATATCGGTGGTAAGAAGTATGATGATCACCGCCCACAACTCATTGTGTTCTACTCATTCATATCATCTATGCATAGACCTGGCTCGAATGCCATTGTTGGGGAACGTAGAATGCAGTTTCAAAAACTTTCCTACAATCACGCAAGATCTATCTAGGAGATGCATAGAAACGAAAGGGGAAGAGTGTGTCAACGCACCCTCGTAGATCAAAGGCAGAATTGTTTGACAACACGGTTGATGTAGTCGAACTTCTTCTCGTTCTGACTGATCAAGCATCGACCGTATGACATGTCCGAGTTCTGCACACGTTTAGCTCGATGACGTCCCTCGAACTCTTGATCCAGCAAAGTGTCGAGGAGGAGTTTCATCAGCACGACGGCATGGTGACAGTGATGGTGAAGTGATCCGCGCAGGGCTTCGCCTAAGAACTACGACAATATGACCGGAGGCGTAAACTGTGGAGGGGGGCGGCACAGATGGCTAACAATCGTTGTTGTGTGTTCTAGCGCTGCCCCCCCCACATATATATATATCGGCTGGAGGGGAGGAGAGGCAGCTAAGGGAGCGCCCCAATTAGGAGGAATCCTACTTGGGCACCACCTCAATTAGGCCTCCCCCCTTCCATATCTTCCCGAGGGGAAAGGAAGGAAGAGGGAGGAGAGAAGGAAGGGGGAGGCCGAATCCCTCCCCTTCCTTTCTCTCTTCTCCTCTTTCCTTCCCCTCCTATTTCGGCCTACATGGGGCGCACCAGCCCACTAGTGGCTGTGTTGTCCCCTTCTTGGCCTATTAGGCCCATGTAGTTGCTAGGGGGATGCCCGGAACCCCTTCCGGTGACCCAATATGTACCCAGTACCCCTAGAACACTTCTGGTATCCAAATATCGTCATCCTATATATAAATCTTTACCTCTCGACCATTTCGAGACTCCTCGTCATGTCCGTGATCTCATGTGGGACTCCAGATAACATTCGGTCACCAAATCACATAACTCATATAAGACAAAATTGTCATCAGACATTAAGCGTGCGGACCCTATGGGTTCAAGAACTATGTGGACATGACCGAGAAACCTCTACGGTCAATAACCAACAGAGAAACCTAGATGCTCATATTGGTTCCCACATATTCTACGAAGATCTTTATCGGTTGTATCGTAATGACAACATATATACGTTATTCCCTTTGTCATCGGTATGTTACTTACCCGAGATTCGATCCTTGGTATCTTCATACCTAGTTCAATCTCCTTACTGGCATGTCTCGTTACTTGTTCCATAATACATCATCCCACAACTCAGTCATTATTCACATTGCTTCTAAGCCTTATTATGATGTGCATTACGGAGAGGGCCCAGAGATACCTCTTCGATACTCAGAGTGACAAATCCTAATCTCGATCTACGCCTACCCAACAAACACGTTCAGAGATACCTATAGAGCATCTTTATAATCACCTAGTAATAATCACATAATAACATCTCTGGAAACATTTTCCACCTATATATAATATACCGGTAATACCCAGTATTACCTGATATTCACTGAAACCCTTCCGATGACCCAAAATGCTTCCAGATCCTCTCGGAACTATTCCAAATATTCATGAAATAATTTCACAAATACTATCTCATGACTACTGTCCTACTAATACTCAGCATATCATGATTTCCTTAAGCTTGTGACCTAGTAGGTTCGGTAAATAACAGACATGAATGAAACCTTCCGTTCAATGACCGATAGCGGGACAGTGGATGTCCATTGGTTCCTATGAGTACACGAATGATATTCGAGTGAACCTTTGGTTATTATGTGATATTACTTTTGCTTCCAATACTTCACAAAACTCGAGATGCATCAGTATCCTCCCGAGTCATCAGCATGCTCACTATATCGAAATCCTCGTTACTAGTTTTGTTCTTCTTTCTCGTTATTGTGTTCTGGCATCCTCATGATGATGTCACCTGTGTCTAGCTAGACAATGATCGATGCCATCACACCAAGAGGGCCCCATGAATACCTCTCCATCATCGGAGGAGCAAATCCAATTATTGAGCTATCTGGCCACTTGTCAAACTTTCTGATGTGCCTATATGTTGTTGTTATGATCACCGTGTTATAGGTGATGTTTGAGAAACTCCAACGCCCATTGTACAGGAAGAAGTGAACACGATACTCCCATGGTCTTAAGGAGCAATATCACATGTTAACACTCCATGTTATTACAATCGAATACAAACGATATTAATTCAATTCACAACAAACAAGTTTGGGTCGATTCAATATGATAGTTCTTCCAACATCATAATCTCAATGTTGTTTTAGGACTATCGTTACACTTAACAATATCCTAAGATCCAGAAAATGAGATCACCAAGAATACTTTAGCTAGTCCTAGAGGCAATACTAGGAACCTTTTATTTAATAGTTTATCATTCCACACGTGCATATGAGTTTTGCACTGAATCACATATTCAGGATCATAGCCGTTATAGTATAGAATATAAACTCCATAATTATGAATATGGAAATATAATAATACAAATATTATTACATCTAGGGTATATTTCCAACACTCGAGGCACCCCAGCTTGAGACCTTCCACAAGCGATTAGCCAGCATGGCCAAAAGCAACAAGTAGAAGAACCAACAGTTCAAATCCGATAAGGATGAGCTTAATGATAGATGGGTCGAACTCCTCACGTACGAGCATGATCTCGAGGACAGGCTTCCAATAAATGGAGCTAATAAATTTTACCAACGGAGAAACTTCCTTCTAGGGCTTGACGAGGAGGGCGAAGACAGTGTGTTGTCCAAGTGCAACTCGGCCGAACAACCTGTTCGCCCACCTTCGGGCCGATATACACTGATTGGTGGTATGAAAAAAATCCCTAAAGCAGTGTGGCGTTGAGGAGGACTAGATCCACCAAGGCCCCTAAATAAATACGATCTGAATGAGAAGCTTCCTCCAAGGATAACATCTCCATCTCTGTCGATTTATAAACAAAGGGTATCAGTGCAACAAACCCGGGTCTGTTACCCAGACTGTGCACAGGCCCAAGGACAAGATCCCAGCACCAAGATCAGATTGAAGCACAAGGGATCAGTTCTTCGAAGGACCAATGTGCAGATCTAAAGGATCAAGACTAGCCAAAGAAGCAAGATATCGCTAAGGGAAAAACCTCCCTTGCCGTGCAGGCTGATATGTCTCCAACGTATCTATAATTTTTGATTGTTCCATGTTGTTATATTATCTATTTTGGATGTTTAATGGGCTTTATTATGCACTTTTATATTATTTTTGGGACTAACCTATTAACCGAAGGTCCAGTGCAAATTGTTGTTTTTTTTGCCTATTTCAGTGTTTCGCAGAAAAGGAATGTCAAACGGAATCCAAACAGAACGAAACCTTCGCGAGGATCTGTTTTGGAACAAATGCAATCCAGGAGACTTGGAGTGGATGTCAAGGAAGCAACGAGGCGGCCACGAGGTAGGGCAGTGCGCCCAGGGGGCAGGCGCGCCCCCACCCTCATGGGCCCCTCGTAGCTCCACCAACCTACTATTTTCGCCTATTATATACTCTTATACCCTGAAAACATGCAAGGGAGCCACGAAACCACTTTTCCACCATCGCAACCTTCTGTAGCTGTGAGATCCCATCTGGGGACCTTTTCCGGTGATCTGCCTGCGGGGGATTTGATCACAGAGGGATTCTACATCAACACTATAGAATCCCCAATGATGTGTGAGTAGTTTACCACAGACCTTCGGGTCCATAGTTATTAGCTAGATGGATTCTTCTCTCTCTTTGGATCTCAATACAAAGTTCTCCTTGATGTTCTTGGAGATCTATTCGATGTAATTCTTTTTGCGGTGTGTTTGCCGAGATCCAATGAATTGTGGGTTTATGATCCAGATTATCTATGAACAATATTTGATTCTTCTCTGAATTCATATAAGCATGATTTGATATCTTTGCAAGTCTCTTCGAATTATCAGTTTGGTTTGGCCTACTAGATTGATCTTGCTTACAATGGGAGAAGTTCTTAGCTTTGGGTTCAATCTTGCGGTGTCCTTTCCCAGTGACAGTAGGGGTAGCAAGGCACGTATTGTATTGTTGCCACCGAGGATAAAAAGATGGGGTTTATATCATATTCTTGAGTTTATCCCTCTACATCATGTCATCTTGCCTAATGCATTACTCTTTTCTTATGAACTTAATACTCTACATGCATGCTGGATAGCGGTCGATGTGTGGAGTAATAGTAGTAGATGTAGAATCGTTTCGGTCTACTTGGCACGGACGTGATGTCTATGTTCATGATCATACATATATATTCTCATAACTATGTACTTTCCTATCAATTGCTCAGCAGTAATTTGGTCACCCACTGTAATATATGCTATCTTGAGTGAAGCCACTAGTGAAACCTATGGCCCCCGGGTCTACTTCATATCATATAAGTTTCCGATCTACAATTCTAGTTTACTATTTATTTTGCAATATTTACTTTTCAATCTATACAACAAAAATACCAAACATATTTATCTTATTATCTTTATCAGATCTCACTTTCGTAAGTGACCGTGAAGGGATTGACAACCCCTTTATCGCGTTGGTTGCGAGGTTCTTGTTTGTTTGTGCAGGTACTAGGTGACTTGCGTGTAGTCTCCTACTGGATTGAAACCTTGGTTCTGAAAACTGGCGGAAATACTTACGCTACTTTACTGCATCACCCTTTCCTCTTCAATGGAAAACAAACGCATGCTTAAGAGGTAGCAAGAAGGATTTCTGGCACCGTTGCCGGCGAGATCTACACTCAAGTCAAGACATACCAAGTACCCATCACAAAATCTTATCCCTCGTATTACATTATTTGCCATTTGCCTCTCGTTTTCCTCTCCCTCACTTCACCTTTTCCATTTTATTCGCCTCTTTTCCCTTCTCCTTCTTTTACTTGCCCTTGTGTGATCGTGTGTTAGATCATTTGTTTTGCCGTCATGGCCAGTCCTTATATCATTGTTAGTACTCCCGATAATGAAGTTCTTAATTTTAAACAAAGGGAGGGAGAAAATCTAAAAGATGCTTGGTATAGAATTTGCAATGCTAAGAATAGATCCACTACGAAGCAATCTACTTCCGTTCGTCTTTGCAATTTTTATGTAGGCATCACTCCTCGGAACAGATATATTCTTGATACCATTACTGGAGGGAAATTCTTGGGTAGCTATACTTTTGATTCTTATAATGCTATGATAGATTTGATTGGCCCAACACCTATTTTGGTTGATGGAACTATTTTAACTTTGGAACATGTGATGCAAAGGCTTGAAATTATTGAAAATAAAGTTGCCACTGTAGAGTTGATTGAGAATTTGGATAAAAAGATCCACAACCATATTACCCAATATGGATCTAAGGTAGGAGTTACTCCAAAAATTTTGAGAGAAAAAGAACCCTCAGTTAATGAAAAGATAGATCAAGATTCCACTAGAATTCATGAACTTGACGATATTATTACCAACTTAAGGTCTGCCTTTTCTTCCATGAGAAACACTTCAAACCCTCATCCTACCAAAGTTGCTAAGTTTCTGTATGTTCCTAGGAATAAGGGTGAATCTTCTAGTAAGGAGAATGTGGATCTCAAATCAATAAGTGTTCACCCCAATTTTTTCGCTATCATTAAGGAACCTTTTGCTACAAATGATTATCTTGATTTATTGCCTAGGAGTTTTATCATCAATAAAAATAAGGAAACTCCAAAGGGTTATAAGTGTTCAATTGAGGAATTGTCTACCAAAGATGACAATACCTAGATCTATTCTTGTTTTTATGCCTAGCTAGGGGTGTTAAACGATAGCGCTTGTTGGGAGGCAACCCAATTTTATTTTTGTTCATTGATTTTTGTTCCTGTTTATTAATAAACAAATCATCTATCCTCTATTATGATTATGTATTTTATGTTTTAATTAGTGTTTGTGCCAAGTAAAGCCTTTAGGATCTTCTTGGATGATTGTTATTTGATCTTGCTAAAAAACAGAAAGTATGTGAGCACAATAATAATTTTCATTTTTTACCATAGAGCGATAAAATAATAGTTCCAACTGAAATAGATCATATACAAATTATTTAGGACGTCCTAATTTCTCAGGAGTTTTGGAGGTACAGAAGTATTCAAAACCTACAGATTATTACAGACTGTTCTGTTTTTGATAGATTCTGTTTTTCGTGTGTTGTTTGCTTATTTTGATGAATCTATGGCTAGTATCGGGGGGGATTAACCATAGAGAAGTTGGAATACAGTAGGTTTAACACCAATATAAATAATTAATGAGTTCATTACAGTACATTAAAGTGGTGGTTTGTTTTCTTATACTAACGGAGCTCATGGGATTTTTTGTTGAGTTTTGTGTTGTGAAGTTTTCATGTTTTTGGGTAAAGATTTGATGGATTTTGGAACAAGGAGTGGCAAGAGCCTATGCTTGGGGATGCCCAAGGCACCCCAAGGTAAAATTCAATCACAACCAAAAGCCTAAGCTTGGGGATGCCCCGGAAGGCATCCCCTCTTTCATCTTCATCTATCGATAACTTCACTTGAGGCTATATTTTTATTCACCAGATGATATGTGTTTTGCTTGGAGCGTATTGTATGATTTGAGTCTTTGCTTTTTAGGTTACAACAATCATCCTTTTTGTACACACCTTTTGGGAGAGACACACATGAATTAGAATTTATTAGAATACTCTATGTGCTTCACTTATATCTTTTGAGCTAGATAATTTTTGCTCTGGTGCTTCACTTATATGTTTTTAGAGCATGGTGGTGGTTTTATTTTATAGAAATTATTAATCTCTCATGATTCACTTGAATTATTTTGAGAGTCTTTTAGAACATCATGGTAATTCGCTTTGGCTATAAAATTAGTCCTAATATGATAGGCATCCAGGATGGGTGTAATAAAAACTTTCATATAGAGTGCATTAAATATTATGAGAAGTTTGATACTTGATAGTTGTTTTGAGATATAAAGGTGGTAATATTAGAGTCATGCTAGTTGAGTAGTTGTGGAAGTGAGAAATATTTGTGTTGAAGTTGGAAAGTCCCGTAGCATGCACGTATGGTAAACTTGTGTGACAAATTTAAAGCATGAGGTGTTGTTTGATTGCTTTCCTTATGAGTGGCGGTCGGGGATGAGCGATGGTATTTTCCTACCAATCTATCCCCCTAGGAGCATGCGCGTAGTGCTTGGTTTTGATGACTTGTAGATTTTTGCAATAAGTATGTGAGTTCTTTATGACTAATGTTGAGTCCATGGATTATACGCACTCTCACCCTTCCATCATTGCTAGCCTCTTTGGTACCGTGCATTGCCCTTTCTCACCTCGAGAGTTGGTACAAACTTCGCCGGTGCATCTAAACCCCGTGATATGATGCGCTCTATCACACATAAGCCTCCTTATATCTTCCTCAAAACAACCACCATACCTACCTATTATGGTATTTCCATAGCCATTCCGAGATATATTGCCATGCAACTTTCCACCGTTCCTTGAATTATGACACACTCCATCATTGTAATATTGCATTGCATGATCATATAGTTGACATCGTATTTGTGGCAAAGCCACCTTCATAATTCTTTCATATATGTCACTCTTGATTCATTGCATATCCCGGTACACCGCCGGAGGCATTCACATAGAGTCATATTTTGTTCTAAGTATTGAGTTGTAATTCTCGAGTTGTAAGTAAATAAAAGTGTAATGATTTTCATTATTAGAGCATTGTCCCATGTGAGGAAAGTATGATGGAGACTATGATTCCCCCACAAGTCGGGATGAGATTCTGGACGAAAAAAAGAGGCCATAAAAAAAGAGAAAAAGGCCCAAATAAAAAAATTGACAGAAAAAGAGAGAAGGGACAATGTTACTATCCTTTTTCCACACTTGTGCTTCAAAATAGCACCATGATCTTCATGATAGAGAGTTTCTTATGTTGTCACTTTCATATACTAGTGGGAATTTTCCATTATAGAACATGGATTATATATTCCAATGATGGGCTTCCTTAAAATGCCATAGGTCTTCGTGAGCAACCAAGTTGGATGCACACCCACTTAGTTTCTTTTGTTGGGCTTTCATATATTTATAGCTCTAGTGCATCCGTTGCACGGCAATCTCTACTCCTTGCATTGACATCAATTGATGGGCATCTCCATAGCCCATTGATTAACTGCGTCAATGTGAGACTTTCTCCTTTTTTGTCTTCTCACACAACCTCCATCATCATATTCTATTCCACGCATAGTGCTATGTCCATGGATCGCACTCATATATTGCGTGAAAGTTAAAAGAGTTTGAAAAGGCTAAGTATGAAATAATTGCTTGGCTTGTCATCGGGGTTGTGCATGATGGGAGCATTTTGTGTGATGAAAATGAAGCATGGCCGAACTATTTGATTTTGTAGGAATAAGCTTTCTTTGGCTACGTTATTTTGATTAGACGTAATTGCATGGTTAACATGCTTGAAGTATTATTATTTTTATGTCAATATTAAACTTCTGTCTAGAATATTTTGGAGCTAAAGATTCATGCCGCAATAAAGTGAATTACATTGAAAATTATGTTAGGTAGCATTCCACATAAAAAATTCTATTTTTATCATTTACCTACTCGAGGACGAGCAGGAATTAATCTTGTGGATGCTTGATACGTCTCCAATGTATCTATAATTTTTTATTGTTCCATGCTATTACATTATCTGTTTTGGATGTTTAATGGGCTTTATTATGCACTTTTATATTATTTTTGGGACCAACCTATTAATCGAAGGCCCAGTGCAAATTGTTGTTTTTTGCCTATTTCATTGTTTCACATAAAAGGAATATCAAACGGAATCCAAACGGAACGAAACCTTCGCGAGGATCTTTTTTGTAACAAACGCAATCCAGGAGACTTGGAGTGGAGGTCAAGGAAGCAACGAGGCAGCCATGAGGTAGGCGGCGCGCCCCCACCCTCTTGGGCCCCTCGTAGCTCCACTGACCTACTACTTTTGCCTATATATACTCTTATACCCTGAAAACATCTAGGGGAGCCACGAAACCACTTTTCCACCGCCGCAACCTTTTGTACCCATGAGATCACTTCTGGGGACCTTTTCCGGCGATATGCCGGTGGGGGATTCGATTACGGAGGCCTTCTACATCAACACGATAGCCTCTCTGATGATGTGTGAGTAGTTTACCACAGACCCTTGGGTCCATAGTTATTAGCTAGATGGCTTCTTATCTCTGTTTGGATCTCAATACAAAGTTTTCCTCAATGTTCTTCGAGATCTATTCGATGTAATTCTTTTTGCAGTGTATTTTCCGCGATCCGATGAATTATGGGTTTATGATCCAGATTATCTATGAACAATATTTGATTCTTCTCTGAATTCTTATATGCATGATTTGATATGTTTGCAAGTCTCTTCAAATTAACAGTTTGGTTTGCCTACTAGATTGATCTTTCTTGCAATGGGAGAAGTGCTTAGCTTTGGGTTCAATTTTGTGGTGTCCTTTCCCAGTGACTATAGGGGTAGCAAGGCATGTATTGTATTGTTGCCATCGAGGATAAAATGTGGGGTTTATATCATATTGCTTGAGTTTATCCCTCTACTTCATGTCATCTTGCCTAATGTGTTACTCTGTTCTTATGAATTTAATACTCTAGATGCATGCTAGATAGCGGTCGATGTGTGGAGTAATATTAGTAGATGCGGAATCGTTTCGGTCTACTTGACACGGACGTGATACCTATGTTCATGATCATGCCGAAATATTCTCATAACTATGCGCTTTTCTATTAATTGCTCGGCAGTAATTTGTTCACCCACCGTTATATATGCTATCTTGAGAGAAGCCACTAGTGAAACCTATGGCCCCGGGTCTACTTCATATCATATAAGTTTCCGATCTATGATTCTAGTTTACTATTTATTTTGCAATCTTTACTTTTCAATCTGTACAACAAAAATACCAAAAATATTTATCTTATTATCTTTATTGGATCTCACTTTCGTAAGTGACCGTGAAGGGATTGACAACCCCTTTATCGCGTTGGTTGCGAGGTTCTTGTTTGTTTGTGCAGGTACTAGGCGACTTGTGTGTAGTCTCCTACTGGATTCATACCTTGGTTCTCAAAAACTGAGGGAAAACTTACGCTACTTTGCTGCATCACCCTTTCCTCTTGAAGGGAAAACCAACGCATGCTCAAGAGGAAGCACAGGCGAGCCTGGCAAGGACGGGGTTATCCCCAGAAGCAAGATTTTGGATCATCCCGGCAAGCCTGCTGGGGCTTATGGAGGCAAACTGCTCCACTGCTCCACCGCACCACCTCAGTGTGGTGTCAAGCTGCAAGGTGACTAAGTGGCTGCTATCTGCCACATGGCAGCCACTTCCTACAAAAAAACATCCGAGCGACACCCGTCCTGAGACATGTCAAGCAAGTAGGCGCGAAGCTGACAAAGCAGCCCGGAAGGGCCTGTCGGGCAAGCTGTGATGTGATGTTGAGCGGCACATTTAATGCGCACTATCAGCCTGCAGAGTTAGTTACGATAGCACTGTTTGCTATCTAATTAGTGCGCAATGACTTCTTTTCCAATATGGTGACCCTTTATCTATAAACGGAGGCCCAAGGCAATCATAGAAAGGGTTGGCTGATCCGGACCCTCACACACTCATACGTGCATAGCCGCTTTTGCCTGAGGCAACCCTGCCACGTAAGCATGATGCGCTCACCACCACTTTTTCCACCATTAATCCACCAAAGCAGGAGTAGGGTTTTACGCCTCACGGCGGCCCGAACCTGGGCATGCATCATCTTAGACTGACAGAGTGATGCATCCAAGTTGCATCATGTTTTCCTACTGTTATTTATTATGTTTTAGAATTTATGTTGCGATTCTAATGCCATTTTCTCTCTTAATAGGCAAGATATACATGAAGAGGTAAATTGCCGACAGCTGGAATTTTGGACCTAAAAGAGCTACATCAGAGATAGCTATTCTCTAGAGTTCCAAATGACCTAGAGTTTTACAGAGGATTATTTTGGAATATACAAAAAATTGCTAGAAGTAAAAATGTACCAGAGAAGATCAATTGTGGACCCACAAGGCAAGGGTGCGCCCTGCCCCTTGTGGGGCCCACATATGCCCTCCGGTGCCCATCTTCTACTATATGAGGCCATTTTCTATAGAAAAAAGAAGACGACATCGGGACAAAGCGGCGCTGTCTCGAGGCGGAACCTAGGCAGGAGCACTTTTGCTCTTTGGTGGGGCAATTCCACCAGGGATACTTACCTCCGAGAGGAGGAAATCGAATCCATCATTATCACCAAAATTTCTCTCATCGTGGAAGAAATAATCTCCATCAACATCTTGACGAGCACCATCTCATCTCAAACCCAAGTTCTCGTCTTGTATTTAATCTTTGCCTCAAAACCTCAGACTGGTACCTGTTGGTTGCTAGCATTGTTGATTACATATTGTAGTTGATGCTAATTGCTTTATTTGGTGGAATATCACATGTTCAGATTGTTAATCATATATTATTCTCGTTTGATCATGAACATGAATATGATTTGAGAGTAGTTCCATTTGTTCTCGAGGACATGGGCGAAGTCTTTTTATAAGTAATCTGGTGAAGTTGCTATTCGTTTAATATTTTGATGAAGTGTATGTTGTTCTTCCTCTAGTGGTGTTGTGTGAATGTTGACTACATGACACATTAACTGGCATGGCCTTGGGGAAGGCATGGTGGATTAGTAAGTAGATGATGGGTTGCAAGAGTGACAAAAGCTTAAACCCTAGTTTATGCACTATTCCGTAAGGGGCTGATTTGGATCCATATGTTTCCTGATATGTTAGATTTATCTTAATTCTTATTTCATAGTTGTGGATGCTTGCGAGAGGGGATAATCATAAGTGGGTTGTTTGTTCAAGTAAGAACATCACCCTATCACTAGTCACACATAACAACTTATCAAAGTAGTGAACGGGAATCAACTAAACATGATGAACGTGACTGGAAAAAATTCCCATGTGTCCTCGAGAACGCTTTGCTTAATATAATAAGTACTTCCGTCTTGTCCTTTGCAATACAAGGATCGGGCTACCTTGTTGCACTTTGTTACTTTGGTTACTTGTTACTTGCCATCAATTATCTTGCTAGAAAACTATCCGTTACTACTACTTTACAGCACTTCTAGAGAATAGCATCCTGAAACTGCTTAGCAATTCCTTCTGCTCCTCGTTGGGTTTGACACTCTTATCGAAAGGAATATGATTGATCCCTGATACTTGTGGGTCACCAAGATTATTTTGTAGTGCCATTGCCAGGAAGCATTTAGATTACATGTTGAATTTTATCTTCACTTGCCACTATGGAAGATACTTGAGGGGCTTGTTCGGGGTATCTTCACCTCGACCGGAAGTGGTAAGAGACGCTCATCAACCTACTAAACCTACTGAAAATATTTATTAAGAAATCCCTTTGGGTATTATGGAAACCGCTTGGTAATCCTTATGTTGGAGATGGAACAATGCATCCTGATATGCACTAAATCTATGTTGATGAACTTTGTGGATTATTAAAGCTTGCAGGCCTATCAGAGGATGGAGTTAAGAATAAAGTATTCCCTTTATCTTTGAAGGGAAGAGCATTAGCATGGTATAGACTATTGGATGAATCTAAAACATGGGATTGGAACCGATTGAAGCTGGAATTGCATCATAAATTTTATCACATGCACTTGGTTCATCGTGATCGGAATTATACATATTATTTTTTGGCCATGTCAAGGGGAAAGTGTCCCTCAAGCTTTCGGATGCTTACTTATATGATGCACACATGCACCAATCATGAGCTCCCGAGCGAAATGATCATCCAAAACTTTTATGCTCAGCTTTCTCATAATGATAAAACAATGCTTGATTCTTCTTCCACTGTTTTTTTCTCAAAGAGGAGTATTGAATTCAAATGGGATCTTATTGAAAGAATTAAACACAACTCTGAAGATTGGGAAATCGACAAAGGTAACAAGTCAGGTATAAATCTTGAATTTGATTATGTTAAGTCCTATATAGAAACAACTGTTTTTCATAAGCTTAGTGCAAAATATGGACTTGACTCTAAGATAGTAGCTGCATTCTTTGATTCATTTGCTGCTCATGTTGATATCCCTAGGGAGAAGTGGTTTAAATATCATCCTCCTATTGAAAAAAATTGTGAAGAACCAATTATTGCTAAAATTGAAACAATGCTTATACTGCTAATCCAGTTGTCCCTACTACTTATATTTGTGCACCCGTTGGGCCAAATGGCCCAGAGGCACGCTAAACCCATGTTCGCGATGAAAATAATATCCATGGTTTAAGGGCTCAGGGTTCAGAGATGTATATACACAGTTTAGTTTGATAGTACATAGGCCCATTTTAAACAAAATATATGTTTTAGTTAAGTACATATGATTAAAAATGGTGTCATGTTATATATATATAGGGCTGGGCTATTCTGTTACTAGTAACAGAATAATATTCTGTTACCCTCGGTCCCTATAAGGGCGCGACGCGCAGACGACAGTAGAAACTCCCCGATCTGTCCCCAACCTAGCCCGCCTCCTACCGCCGGAGGCAGCCGTCATGGGCGAGCGAGCGACGGCGGCAGCCAGAGCGAGGGAGCCCGCGGCGCCGCGATGGGTCGCTCCTCTGACCCATGTGCTGCCACCGGCTGGCCATCTGCACGCCTCCCCGCCGACAGGCTCGCCGGCACCTCCCTGCGTGCCTTCCCTCCGACAGGCGCCGGCCCCTCCCCGTGCACCTCCGCGTCGACGAGTGCCGGATCCTCCCTGCTCGCCCCCCCTCCGGCGGCTGCCACGCGCCGTCCCAGCCTTCCTCTGCAACCGTGCACCGCCATCCCCGCCCGACGGGGCCATGATCCGCCGCCTCCTGCCTCCCTCCATCGCCTGGGCTCCTTCTCCGGGGTAGTGATCCCCGCAAGACGCTGCCTCCCCAGACCTCTTCGCCAGACGTCCACCACAAGCAGGAGTTGCATCAATGGAGCCGCCTCCCAAGAAAATGCCAGTATGCCGACCACAAGACGACGAAGAAGAAGAAGTCAGTCAACTGGAGGTAATGTCTACACAGTAAGTTCAATGATACATAAACTAGGAGTACTTGTAGTGTACTTGCATAAGTTATAGATGAACAAAAGAGAAGACATGCATCAGTTATATATATATGCATATCCATACATCTCTGAAGTTCAACAACCATCGATGCAAGTTCAACTTGTACAATTCCTTCAGTGCATGACATGTTACCCATAGCATGTATACGAGAAAAATGCAGAAAAGATTAATCCCAAAACTATTGAATGTCATTGCAGAAGCGAGCAAGGCGGTGCACACAGTGAGCGTTTGATGAGCCAAGCAGATATGGGGCACCACCTGGTTGGGTAACACCATAAATAGCACCTGGATACTTCAACAACACAGGCAGATTTCAAGATACACCGGAATCATCAGAAGCACGGACAAGTTCTTCTATGCAGCAAACACCAATATCTGGGAATACAAGCTTTGTCACTCGTGGGTTGCAACAAGGCCAACAATATCCCCAACAACAAATGTTTTCCTTCCCTAGCGCATGCAGAAAGCCAAGGACAGGAAGCCGTGGATAGGTTGCAACAAGGCTTCCACCAGTCGCTCCGTCAACATCAATCATCCATGCTGCAAAAGCGGTTGCAACGGGAACACCAGGCCAAAGAGACAGAAATTTTGGCCGCTCTAGCAGGTTCCAAAGTACAAGATATGAGCCATATAGACAGGAGCAACCTCACAACGAATCTAAGGGGAGACGGCCGTACAATGGGAGACAGAGATCTTTGTCAACATTGCTCACTCCAAGAGATGCATTGCTGCATGTGCCAAGGGTGACACCACCCGCGCACATACACCAGGGTGAACAGCAAATACCGGAGGCAGCACAGAGCTATACACATGTAAGTATCCATATAGAAAAAAAACCATACAAGCACAGTCCATACCATGGTACTGTGACCACCCCATCTAAACATTTTCATAACTGCATTTTTGTTTGCTCACTGTTGCATGCAGCCACCTAACATTGAAGCTTATGTTCTGCCAAGCCTAGAGATGCGCTTTGAAACTTTTGAAGAAGCAAAGAACTTCTACAAACTCTATGCGAAGCACGCGGGTTTTGCTATCAGGGAAGGCTCCAAGTTTAAGACCAGAGCCTACCTTTATTGCACATGCTATGGAGTCTATCATTCGAAGGTGTCTGAAGCAAATAGACAGCGGAACAAAACGACAGCCAGGACTAACTTGTCTTCTTGCACTCCCGTAAAAGAGATAGTCTGGGAACACAACCACAGGCTACAGCTCACTCCGCAAATGCTTGTCTTCTTGCACTCCCACAAAAACTTTGACAAAACAATCTTGGAGTACGTCAAGTACCTGCAGTTCAAAGGCATTGAACACGCGCAAATAATGAGCATACTGGGAGGTGATGACCCTGGTAGCTACTTCCTTGAAATGAATGCCAAAGACCTAATTAACATGTAAGTACAAACTTGTTCTCCTCCCATAAACCGCCTATGTCTTTTTTCCTCTGTCAGTACAAACATATTACGCAACGCATGACCTGACGCCAGTTCAACATGCATTTTTGAATGACTGTTCACTTTTAATATCCAGGAAAGCAAAAAATTCAAGGATGGATGGTGTGGACGATGTCCTAAAGACTGTCAACTTCTTTAGGAGATGAAAGCTATAAACAGGGAATTCTTCTGTGACATGCAACTCGATGAGTCCGACAGAGTTAAGAACATATTCTGGGCGAATGCAAGCTGCCGAGGGGCCTATCAGGACTTTGGTGACTGCGTAACATTTGACACCACATATAAGACCAACAAGTACCATATGCCACTTGGGGTGTTTGTCAGTACTAACAACCACTTTCAGACTACATTCTTTGGTTTTGCCCTGATAAGAGATGAGGATGCAGAATCATTCAGATGGCTGTTCAAGACGTTTTTAAGGTGCATGAGAGGGAAGGCTCCTACATGCATCCTCACAGGTACAACCGCGAAAACCACCCCCAACCACCACCACCCCCTTCCCCCAAAAAACTAAAAGGAAAATAACACGTTAAAAAATGTTTGTGTCAGTTCTATTTGTATATATGCACCAACATATGCTGACCACCCCACATCTCTTTTCTCATTACCAGACCAGTGCCCGGCAATGGCTTTGGCGATACCAAAAGTTTTCAAGAACACAGTACACAAGCTGTGCCGCTGGCACATTATGAAGAAGTACAGGGAACACCTCGCATACCTGTACTACCTACACGAAGACTTCACAGAAGAATTAACATCAATCCTCAATTGGCCCCTCATGCCAACTGAGTTTGAGGATGCCTAGAAAGGACTCATCGATAGGTACAACCTCCATGATGATGCCACAATGCTGGCCATGTGGAACGAGCGTGAGAAATGGATATCAGCCTACTTCAAAGAAATTTTCTGTGCCAAAATGACATCCACACAACGAAGTGAGACCATGAACTATGTGCTCAAGAAGAACTTTGTAAGTGAGAGACAAAACCTACACCGGTTTGTCAGCCAGGTAAACTCCTGCATCAATACCAGGAGGCAGACAGAGAACCAAGAGACAATGGGTAACATGGTATATCTCTATCACCTGTCGTGAGACAAAAGAACATGCTTACTAAAGTAAAACTTTATTAGTTAGACAAGTTTTTGCTGCGAGAAAACTAACAATTTGGTCATCATTCTTGCATGTGCAGAAGGAACAAAACACGCTGACCTTCTATGGGTTTGACACCGAGATGGCAAAGGTTTACTTGCAAGCTATGTACAACGAGATCAGAAAACGGCTAAAACTGAGCACACTCTTCACGACGACAGAGACGGAAGAGCCCACAAAGTACCTCGTGCGCTACAACAACCCGCAAAAACTGTCTGCATGGTCTCAGCACGCGTTCCAGGTGGTTGCAAACCCTGTGGGAGAAACATATGAGTGCGAGTGCAGGTTATGGGACCACACAGGTGAGGACTGCAAAAAAAGATGTTACATACTGTACTACTTTATTTGCAAAGTTTTTGTTCGAATGAAATGACAAAATACATGCACCTCTTCCAAAAACAAAATATAGGTCTTTTCTGCGTGCATGTCCTGTGCATGATGCAGACAATTAAGGCTCCCAGCGTTCCAGAGAAATATATCCTCAGGAGATACACCAAACGCCCGAACATCCAGCCAACATTCGATAGAAATGACTTGAGGACAGTAGCGTCGAACAAGGCATCCCAATACTGCATTGAAAGCTCAGTGCTGACGCTCAACATGAGGGTGCACAGAAAAATTTTGAGAAGCCAAGAGCAAATGGCGAGGTCGGGGGTCATCATGGACAAACTTGAACAAGAACTCGACGCCATGCATTCTGCTGAAAATGGAGGTGTGGCGGACAATGATGCCATTGAGAAGGATATTGCTACAATGTTATCCGAGATGAATCATATGGGAGCTGTTGACCCGTTCGACAACGAGGAAGAGGAGCAGTAGCAACCAGAACTTGCCCATGTGCACACTCAAGATCACCAACAAGCTCACATGCGAGATCATGAGCTTGATGGTGCTGTAGGCGAATGACATGACAACAGCACATCCTACCAGCAGCACCAGGAAAGAGTGATTAAACCACCCATGTTCTCAAACACAAAGGGGAGGAAGAGCAAGACGCAGGCAGCGAAAGTAGCGAAAGCAGCAGCCAAAAAGCCACCACGCCTCATCAAGCGTGTGGAACTTGGCCCAGATGGCAAACCTCTCGGGATAAGGGCATGCGGATTCTGCAACGTCGTGAGAAACCATAACTACCGCACATGCCCACTCCGCACAGATGGCACTGCCAACTAGCACAAGAAGATTGGAGTCACCCAGGTTTCTACCAATGGAGACAACACACGTAACAGCTACACTTGCCGCAAGTGTGGGGGAACTGACGGGCATAATGCCCGCACGTGCAAAGTGGGCAAGGAGGTCATTGGCGCTGAACAAACACAGGGCAAGGTGCAGAGTTCTAAAAAATCAAATGAAGACGATGAAGAAGAAGAGTTTGACAAGAATGACGACCAATCAGACGAAGACAATGAAGATGACACTGTCAGGGTCGAGGAAACTGAATCTGACGATGAAGTTGCCAAGGCTGAACCAGGAAAGGGCGCTGGCAAGGCACAACATTCGGGGCCAGTTAGGAGAAGCTCAAGGCTGAACAACTGAATAATACATAGTGGTCTCAGTTGCCTCGGCACACAATGAGGAAACTTTTCAGAAACACTGTCGTTACCAAAACTTATTTAGCTTTAACGTCGATTTCTCGATCAGTACTATAGTTAAGATATAATTTGTGATTTTTGTCCGTTGAACCAGTGATATTATTATGTAAACCAATTGATGATCCTTTTGAATGCAGTCAGAAATACATTTGAAAAAACTTATCTGGATTTACCTGACGCAAACGCTACTGTCGACCAGTAACTCAGCAGCAAAAAAATGTCAAGGAAAATTTAAACTCCCATAGTACATCTATACTGATAGTTCTTAGTCGTCAGTACAAAGACATAGTACACATCAGTACTGATATAATTTGTGATTTGTGCCCGCTGGAGCAGTCACATTATTACGTAAAACATTTGATAATCCTTTTGAATGCAGTCACAAAATACATTTGTACTGACAAAAAACACTACTGTCGACCAGTCGTCAGTACAAAGGCAGAGTGAAACAAACACACCCGTGAACACCTAAAAAACATCGTTTTGAAAAAAACAAAGCTATGTCTGCTTCTACCAGTCCCAATTCAGAAAGACCATCAGTACATAAAAATAATTACCTGAAACAAAAATGCAAATATAATACATTCTGTATTGATGAAAATCTAATTTATCTGTAAAAAATACTCAGATATTATCTTGATATAAACAATCCTTTAAAAAATACAAAAATTGTTTTAAAAAACATTAGCATCACACATAGTCTCATTGGTATTTGGTAAGTTCAATTACACTTCAATCACCAGTCCAAGTACCACAGTGGAGGAGTACAGACCTCCATCATCACCAACCCTGACATATGAAAGTGGGATGAGCGGCCGATAAGTACAGCTTGACAAGACAAATCAGTGCGATAGTAAAATGCCCTCATCACCACCCTTGAGATGTGCAAGTGGGATTTAGCAGGTCATAAGTACAGCTTGACAAGACTAGTAAGTGCAGCAGTAAAAACCATTGGACTTGGACGGTTACTTCTTCCAGGCCACCACCCGCGCCACCCATTGAGCGGTTGCCACAACGGACTGCAAACGGCGACCCCACGCCACTACACCCACTACACCCACGCCCCCGACGAACCGCCTCCCACAAATCCCCGTCGACGCACTTCAAAAAACCACATTCTCTTCCATCTCTCCATCATCCCCACAAACAACCATTGCCCTTCCATCTCCCCTGCACACAAACCACAAACTTCTCTCTCACAAGCCCATAGCCGCCGGAGGAGGGCGATGGCAGAGGAACCATACACCAAGCATCATCAAGACAAGCCGTCGGACAAGAGTAGCAACCTCATCGACGTTCACGTCCCCGGCGAGAAGCGCGAGTACACGAAAACCCTCAGAGAGGTTGAGCTCCACGGCAAGGAGACGCTGGAGATCGTCTGCACTAGCGAACCAGACAAGGCCGACGAGGTGATCTCCAGGCTCTGGAGGAAGGCTGGCGGCATGCTTCGTAGGATCGTCGGTGTTGGTGTGCACTACACCAACGGAGATGAACCTCCCCAGATGGCAGCAGTCCTGCAGTTGTGCGTCGACGACCTCTACTTGGTGTACCACATCGCAGCGGCCACAAAATGGTGAGCCATCGTACTCATTTTCCCTGTTTGGTTTATCTGTTTTATTAGTACTGTATCCTAAAATTTTCATCAGACTTGTTTCCCAACTAGATGTACTAGTGTGGCTTGTGAAAAGTGGATGCACTACTGCATTGTCTCAAGTAGATACACTATCAATGTATTTTTGAATCTGATGCACCGGATTACTATTTGGAAAATTTTGCGGAAGATTAATTTCTGAAGTTGACTGATTAGTCTAGTTTCTAAACTTGATCCAATAGTGTAGTTTATGTACTCAATGTATTAAAAAGATGTTTCTGAACTTGATGTAGTGAAGTATTTTCTGAATTTGATCTAATGTTATTCTCATAAGAAAAAACTAAGGACTTGGTGAAGCACTGTTTATGTGTTATCCTATTCAACAAAAGTAAACTAAACTAGTACCAAAGCAGAACATACAACATTGACTGAAACTATGTATAATCCAAAAAAGAAGAATAACATGATGTACTTAATTTAATTTCAGAACTTTGTTTACTAGTTTATGAAGTACATTCATCCATTATTTATGCTACATAAACATATACTTAAATGGATTCATCGCTTGTAAGACAAAACAAAAATGAATAATTCAAACATCAAAAGTAATGCTGATTTTCAAAAATGTCTCTCCCCTTGCAGGCCCAAGCGCCTGAACGAGTTGCTGCAGCATAAGAAGTTGTTCACATTTGCCGGTTTCAGCATTGAAAGCAACAAAGAGAAGCTGAAGTTGTCCGGTTTGGAGATCAACCCCGACAAGTTCATCGACATTCAGCGCAAGTGGAGAGTACCATACACAGGACAAGAGTACGACTCCTTGACTGATGTTGCAGCCAGTGTTATCCACCCATTCTACAAAGGCATGAAGAAGAACATCAACACACAGGAAGACTACAAACTGTGGGGGACCATCCCGCTGCCAGACAACCTCATCGAGTACGCATGAGTGGATGCATACGCCACGTACAAGGCATGGAGCATGATCGACTACATCACAGATGGTTCAGAAATTGCAAAAGAGCGGGAGGCTGCGAATTACTACGACCAACCCTATTGCCCCTATGCGAGATGAAGATACATCAGAGCCTGCCTTCGTTTTATTTTCACTTGTGCTTGCCTTTTATCTTGTTGTTTCAAATTAGTAGTTTGCTCTTGTTGGGTTGAACCAGTATGATTATGTCGTGCTTGTCATTGTTGAACTAGTTTATTTATGTCATCAAGTACAATGTTTTGCTTATCTCATTGTATAAGTTTGATAGCTTCGTATGTTGTTAATCCATCATTTCAAATTCAAAAAGTAGCTTCGGAATAGAACTTTGTATCTGCTCTAAAGTACTAGTTATGATGCAACTAATCACACAACGTTGCTCTATGTCTAGTTTCGATTCGGTATTGTATATAAAACATAACGTTGAGAACAAATCAGCACAATTTGAGTTGCTTAACAACGCTTCAAAAGTTGAAGCAAAAATTCTTAATACTCCATCTAGTGTTCTCATTCATATGTAGCTGCTAGATAATTAACAAGTACTACAAACAGAAAAAGTTAAGAAAGCATCAGCACACACTTATGCTGGTCGCGTGCAGATTAAGAATCACAGTACTAGTACACTTGATCGGACAGTACATACTTACTACAATAAAAAGTACATAGAAGCATCAGTCCGTAAGCGCTACTATGAATGGACTATCAGTACAACTTAATCTAAACGCAAGTACATCTTAAAATTACACTTACACAAAACTGACAAGAACTAGAACAAAAAGTTTTAGTCCAAGTTACTGCCGGAGTCAAGTACTAGATTAAGTTGAGAACAATCAGCACAATTTGAGTTTCTTAACAACGCTTCAAAAGTTGAAGCAAAAATTCTTAGTACTCCATCTAGTGTTCTCACTCATATGTAGCTGCTAGATAATTAACAAGTACTACAAAACAGAAAAAGTTAAGAAAGCATCAGCACACACTTATGCTGGTCGCTTGCAGATTAAGAATCACAGTACTAGTACACTTGATCGGACAGTACATACTTACTACAATAAAAAGTACATAGACGCATCAGTCCGTAAGCGCTACTATGAATGGACTATCAGTACAACTTAATCTAAACGCAAGTACATCTTAAAAGTACACTTACACAAAACTGACAAGAACTAAAACAAAAAAATTCAGTCCAAGTTACTGCTGGAGTCAAGTACTAGATTCAAACAAACAAAAAAAGAAAAAACTGACCGCCCAAGGTCAGGCGCAGGCCTTGACGCTGCTAGATACTTGAACTTGAGCCCATAGGCGAATCCCTAGTAATCCGCACAACGAAGGGCTCACCGATCAGGGCCCACTAGTCAAGAGACAGAGAGAGCGAGCGCCGTGTATATGCGCTCAGGTAAGTATTCAGAGGAGTTCGACTAGTGAGCCTCGGCTGCGCTTATAAATAGGTTCGGAGCCCCCTCGACTAGAGAGGTGGGACTAAACCCAGAGCGCATGCGCACGCCGCACTGCACAGCTGCGTGGACGAGCTATCTAGGCCGGAAAACGGCCCAATAGCCTGAATCGTTTACAAACACCACACCAAATAAGCCTAGTTAAACAAACCAGAGGGCAAGGCAAAAAAATATAAACTATAAGAAAAATGTTCGAAACTGAAAATATATAAATTCTCTTCCGAATGAACTTAATAATCTAAAAACAATGAACTTCTAAAAAGAAGAGAACTTAATAGCCTATCTGTTAAATGTACATAATTTAAAAAACCAAATTAAATATTACTTTCAAGTTCAACTACTAAAATGCAAAATGTTCAAACATATAATGTTTGTCAATTATGCTAAATATCTTATTACATAAAATCTAACAAGTTCAACTATTAAAAATGCAAAAAGTTCAAACATATAATGTTTGTCAATTATGCTAAATTTCTTATTTACATAAAATCTGACAAGTTCAACTACTAAAATGCAAAAAGTTCAAAATAGAATTTATTTGTCAATTATGCTAAATTTCTAATTTATACAAAATCTCACAAGTTCAACTACTAAAATAAAAGAAGTTAAAATAGAATTTATTTGTCAATTCTGCTAAATTTCTAATTTATATAATTTGTACACACGCAACGAACGGTCTGGTCGTAAAATAATCTCAATCCCCACAAAACACCAAAAAACCAAAAAAAACTCAGTTCAATCATACATATGACATAAGTACTTAAAAAGCAGCATTACTCAAGCCACTCACACCACTACAACACCAAATTTAAAAACCGCACGCTGTATGAAATTACACTTCAGTTCACACAGCACTAAACCATAAGTGCACTAAAATGAGAATACAAAAACTATAAAGGCCTAACTTAGGTAAGTACAGATGAAAATAAAATAAGTACCAGTTTTGAGCAACAACTCCCGGGGCACTGAAAAATGTCTTCAGATAAACTAGTCTAACTTCAGTGGAAAAACAGATACTTCACATCCTTAGGGAAAAACATCACAAAGCATACGTCACCTAAATAGTCCAAAATGCCGTCATCACCACCCCTGAGACGTGCAAGTGGGATTTAGCAGGTCATAAGTACAGCTTGACAAGACAAGTCAGTGCAGCAGTAAAACCATTTGAATTGGACGGTTGCTTCTTCAAGGCCACCACCCGCGCCACCCACTGAGCGGTTGCCACAAGGGACTGCAAACGGGCACCCCCACGACCACCACACCCACGCCCCTGACGAACCGCCTCCCACACATCCCCGTCGACGCACTGCAGAATACCCCATCGTCTTCCATCTCTGCCTCATTCCTAGAAACCACCATTGCCGCTTCAATATCCACTGCACACAAACCACAAACTTCTCTCTCCCAAGCCCATAATCGCTGCAGGAAGGCGATGGCAGAGGAACCATCCGCCAAGCGTTATCGTGGCGAGCCGTCGGACAAGAGCAGCGACCTCGTCGACGTTCACGTCCCCAGTGAGAAGCGCGAGTACACAAGAACCCTCACAGGGGTTGAGCTCCACGGCAAAGAGAAGCGGGAGATCGTCTGCACCAGTGAACCAGACAAGGCCAACGAGGTGTTGAGCAGGCTCAGGATGAAGGGCGGCGGCTTGTATCCAAGCTTCATCGGAGTTGATGTGGAGTTCACCAGGGATGATGAACCTCCAGAGATGGCGGCAGTCCTGTAGTTGTGCGTCGAGGAACTCTGCTTGGTTTACCACATCGCAGCAGCCACAAAATGGTAACACATACTACTGTTAATTCATCTGTTGTACTAGTACTACTCACTAGAAACTTCATTAAACTAGTTTCCCAACTAGATGAACTACTATACTTTTTGAAGTGTATGCACGAGTACATGTTTCTCAACTTACATGCAATTCTGAAACTGTGAAGTGGATTGTTTCACCAGATTAGCATCTGAAAAAAATGTTTAGAGAATTCTGAACTTGATGCACCAAATTAATTTCTGAACTTGATGTGCTAGCATAGATTCTAATCTTGATGCACTAGTATAGTTATATAGAATTGATGTATTAAAAGATGTTTGGTGAAGTGGTATAGGTCCATATCTTGATGCACATGTTTCTCAAATTAATTTCTGAACTTGATATAGAATTGATGCACAAAGACATATCAAGCACTGGTATAGGTCTTTTATTCAACCAAAAAAGAGAACTAAACTTGAATCAAGCAGCACATATATCATTGAATCTATTAAAATGATTCTTGAATTTGGTGAAGCATTTAGTGAAGCACTAAAGACAGCAAAAAAGAAAAATAGCATGGTGTAGTTGAATTTAATTTCAGGACTTTGTGTACTAGTTTCTGGACTACATTCATCCATGACTTATACTATATAAGCATCTACCTCATGGATTATCACTTTCAAAAACAAAAAACAAAAGAATTAAATATTCAAAAAAGAACACTAACCTTCAATGTGTGTCTCAAATAGTTCCCGCAGGAGGAGAAATTGTACACATTTGTCGGTTTCAGCATTGGAGGCGACAAGAAGATGCTGAACAAGTCTGGTTTGGAGATCAACCCCAACAACTTCATCGACATGCAGCGCAAGTGGAAAGATCCACACACCAGCAAATACTTCGACTCCTTGGCCTTAAAAGTCTGCATCCGTGTTGCTCGCACTTCTGCCTGTCCTTAATATTGTTGTTTCAGATTTGTAGTTTGCTTTCGTTATGTTGAACCAGCTACCTTATGTTATGTGTGTCAGGGTTTGAACAAGTTTGCCTATTTCTATCATGTACATCGTTTGCTTATGTCAGTCAACAAGTTTGCTAGCTTCCTATTTTTGTTCATCCATCATTTGAAGTTGAAGTAGGTTGAAGTTGAAACTAGTCATGCAGAAACAAAAAATCATACATGGATATTTTCACAAAAAAAACAGTGGCACCCTAACTAAGGACAAAAGCAAAATAGTAGAATTGGATGCTCAGTACAGCTTAGACATTTACAGTAGTACTATCACACTAAGAAAATTCAGTTTTTAGTTTCAGAAGAACACTAAAAAGACTAAGTTTCAGCCGAGGACTACTAACAGCATCATGCTAATAGTAGTTAGAAATTTACAAAGTACTGCAACAGGAAAAGCAAAAAACAATCAGTACACATTTCCAAGCCACTAGCATGCTAGGACTGAGAGTTCTGGTACACTTGAACAAAACAGTACATTCATTCTACAAAAATATAAAAAGGAACGGGAAGCTTCAGTTCACATTCCATAAAACATTGACACACTCAAGAATAACACTAATAGTACAACTGAAATGTCAGTACAACTTAGTCTGTAAGGCAAGTACTATGATCATAGAAAACATTGCCTTGAGAAGAACCACAGCCTAGAAAATAGGTCCCCCCAGAGACATATTTAAATGTAGCTAATTTAAACCAGTATTTAAATTTTACTATGAAGTTCAACTACTACAATTCAAGAAGTTCAAACAAAAATTTGGCTCTCAAATCTTGCTAAATTTCTTATACTTGAATAAAATCTGGCTAGAGATGACGTAGCTACTTGGTCGTAAATAAGTTCAATCACAAAAAAACTTCAGTTCTAATACATTATATGAAATCAGTTCTACATAACAAGGAAGCGTCACTCCACTCACGCTAGATCCACAAGTGCCATCGTGACACCAAAATTTTAAAAGCCTAACATTGAACGACATTACAATTCAGTACTAACATAACTATACTATAAGTAGAGGAAAAAGAGGGTACAAAAACTATAAAGGTCCAACCTAGGTTGGGACAGATGAAAATAAATGATAAATCTCACTTTTCCCAGCAACAACTCGTAATGAACTTGGGAAGACGTGTTTTCAGTTCAACTAGTTTACAAGACTTTAGTAGAAAAAATAGAACTTAACCAGAGCGAATTCCCAATGAAACATAAACAAGTGATATATCACACAACTATCAAAAATCAAAGACATCCAAAACACTACAATCAAAGCCTACAATGCTTTCAAGAGATATATCACACAACTATCCATTTCACTACGCGAATGATGACCATTTCTTCTATGCCCTAGGAGCCAAAGGCTGAAACTCCTTGGGAAGCTCCGTCACCAGAAGCTGGTTATTCCGGTTGAACACAACTCTATACAGATCCTCAGCCTTCCAATCAACAATACGAGGCTGCAAAAAAATGAAACAAATTATCAAAAAAATCATGACACATTAAAAAGAAGAACACACAATCATCCAAACACGGAAAAGTGAAAAGCTCAACTAGAACCCACATCTTTATCTCGAATGTTCCCAACGATCTTTTCACCATCATAGGATCCTGCATACTTCAGAGTATAATGGCCACATTTCGCCCCTTGAAGTGGAACCTTCACAAACGTTGGTTTCTTTGCAAAAAGCTCCCATTTGGGTTGCTTGCTCGCATTGTACTGAGCATCACCATACACATCCTTCATTACTTGGACCATCCTGGAGATCTGTAAGAAAAGAAAAGAAACCACACATTTTCAGGTCTAAGAAAAAAGTAGAAACAAAGATGCAGAAAAATTAATCCAGAACAGATAATAAATGTCACTCACAATCTTCTCGTAGTCTTTATGATAGGTGTTCTTTGAAGGATGATGGTTCTTCGGATAAGGTAAAGAGTTAAGGATGTTGACGCTACTTCGGTACCGATTCATGACATATAAGGAAAAGTGGTTCACTTTCTTATCCTTTGGTAAAACCATAGGCTTGAATAGAGGCATCATGATCTAAAAATAGATGACCAAAAAAGAGATGTTAAATATTCAAAATAAAAACCAGCATGGCAACAAACAAATAAAACCAAAAATCAGCTAGTAGATCTCACAAGGTCGGCACTGAGCAAGTCTTCATTATCTTTTAACATAGCTCTTGAAATCTCTCGCTGCACTCTTCACATTAAACTCTTTATTTTCATCACCGTAAAACATACAGTCAAGCACAACCTGCAAAAAAAGCCAAAAAAGAAATACACAAGGGAAAAGGATAAACAAAGCAAGGTATTATCAAAACTCGTAAAACAAAATAGGCGTTCTTGTCTAAGAGAAACAAATGATCTGATTGGTTACCATGATGAAATATGGACTCAGCAATACCCTTTTCCCAGACACAAAATCAACATTTCTATCGGGATCTTTCTTCCAATCATCAATAAGGAAGTCCATTACATCACGCTCCATCATTTGCCCCAGGTGCAAAAACTTCCCAGATGTGTTTCCCAGTGAAGCTGCTTACGCTATCATCAGGCTGAGGTATCATTGAGAATGTATTGCTGCAGCACGGACAAGAACAAGAAGCAGTTCAAGTTGTATAAATAGTAACAGTTCAGGTCATATCTATCTAGCAGTTACAAACAAAAGATGAAAATAAGAGGAAACGTAATTAGGGATACTCACTCGGCATACTTCTCACATGCTTCATTGCTAAGCAACAGATTATACAACTTGCGAGCCTTGTCCAGGTGAGGGAATCTATGAGGCTGAAGCTGCTGCACAGGGGAGCAAAACTTTATAGGAGCTCTGGGTGCATGCTTCGTGCTTGTAACATTGCCAGAATCCAAAGCAGGATCCTTCCTAGCACCACCAGCTCTACGGGCCACTATTCTAGCAAGTGGGGATAAACCCTTCGTAGCAGCAGCGCTCCTGGTGACTCTTCCCATGCCAGCAATCTTGTCAAACGCATCATCATCGCTATCTATCAATTCCACAATGGGATTCTTGGGTGTAGAGGGGCTCTCTGCACAAGCAGCCGTAGAACCTTTCAGAGCTCCCAACCGCCCCTTGAGAACACCAGACCTTGTCTTTTCTGGAGAACGCCACTGGCTAAGATCAATAGATACGCGCTCGAGCTCCGAGAACTGGCTACCAAAGATCATGTAGTCATGCTCATTAAGATCCAGCCAATCACCTGCAAAAAAAAGAAAGCATCAAGGGTAAAGTTCAAATACATAAATCATGATAGTACCAATCAAAGAAGTACAAGATGCAAAAAATTACAAAAGGTCATGTATTATGTACAGGGTTCGATGCCAAACAAACCACGGAAGTCAACATCAAACACATCGCTAGTTGTGCAGGTGTACAGAAAAGTCTTCCTAATGTCAAGAATGTCTTCGTGGCTGTAATCTAACATTTCAATCACACCATCCTCCCGGTAATGATAGCTCTTGTAGCTTTGTAGCATAAAGAATCCACAATCATGCCCAAGGTTGTCAGAATCGCGATTCTGTAATACGATTCTACGACTTTACGATCCAAACTGACCCTTGTGATTCTACGATTTTAGTTCATAGAATCTATGTTTATGCGATCCTGATAGTGAAGATTCTACGATTTGCGATCCTACCATCGGAGCTACGATCCGATTCAAAATCGCGATTCTGACAAGCTTGATCATGCCTGTTAACAAAATAAAAACAAAATGGGTACATAAAAAATCTGAAAACACAGTAACACCACCCTCCCAGCAACAAAAACAACTAACAAAAACTCATTAAAAACGGATACTCACGTGTTTTTCTGCTGCGGCACCCGCACAAACTCGCAAGAGAAAGCATCAATATGCGCCGGCGAGAACGGTTTCACCCTGTCTACGCTAGACTCCCTCCAAACCTTCTTTATGTAATCTGTCATATTCCTTAAGAATCTAACTGCATCACTCCAGGTTTCATCGCAGTGAATCAAGACACTCAAAACGACGGAACCTCAAATTCAAAACAATCAAGCACCAATGCCCAGATACTTCGCTAGGCTTCATGGTAGCCGCAATGGACGACGGATCAAAAGTAGGGAAGAGAAGCTGACAAAAAAATCATAGAGGAAAAATGAATTTAACAAAACATAATGAAACAAAAAATTTAGCCTCCAAACAATAAAATAATAGAAGAAAAGTGAAATTCTGAAGTACAAACAAAAAATAAGATAATCATAAGTTTTAATTGAGTAAGAAAAACACTACAAAAAATATATATGCTACTCTAGTTAAAACTGCAACAAACATATCAGTTCAATTTCCTTGCGACAATAAGTTCAGCTTCAACAAAAGAAGCACACATCATTCATAAGTGCATGGCTGCTCAAGTTCTTTCCACCACCTCCCAAACTTGCAAGAAAAACATGACAGTTCTAGTTCATGAGTATAAAAAGTACAAGTTCACCTACTTGGTCAAAACCATCAGCGCACGTTCTCGTAAACCAATTTAGCACATTGGAATCAATATTTCCATCACGGATCTTGGTCTGTTGTACAAAAAGAACAACAACATTTAGAAAATTGGCAAAAACAAGTTATCATCCTGTCTACAAAAGCAAAATACTCACTATCACCCATCTAGGAACTATCAACTTGTTAGTGTCTCGGTACTTTTGACATAGAGAATATAAAACAACGTCAGCACTGTCTGAGTTGAGCATGCCAGTGGGGACAAACGCTTTAGCAATAGAACCAACACTGGCATCACACTCTTTATTTTGAAACATCGGCTTGTCACTAAGAAAACACAAAATATTACACGAATTAAAACTACTGCAATAACAACAATAGTCATATGAGAGAAAGAAAAGGATACGAAAATGATACGGGCAAAATCCCAAACTAACCGTTTTGCACGGTTCGTGCGCAACCTCGTAACAGCAAAGAAAAACATGTCAACCTTAACAACATTTCCACTTTCTGCTTGCAGAAAAAGAAGAAAAACAATAAATTCAAGCACTTCAAGTGAACATGCCCAATATGCCAAAATTGAGAAGTACGCCTCATTTACAAGTCCTTACTTGCACTATCAGTGTTTGGGGATGGCAGTAGTTCCTGCGATGAGACCAATATGCCTCCAGTTTCAGGGTTTGATGATGTCACAGGCACATCCTAAGAGGACACCAATATCACTGCGCTTTCAGGGTTTGTGGAAAGAAAATCCTAGGATGACACGCGTGCCTCCTGCGTCAAGGGGCCAGAAGAAATCGACAAAAGAAAATCATCATCCTCGGATGGCACCTCCTCCACGCTAGAAGCATCTTGCAATGCATAACCATAATCAAGCCCTCTAGGCGGGAAATTTTCCGGCGGCAAATCTTCAAAATGCGAAAGATTTTCATTCCCAGCAATACCAACACCAGACGGTTTGCCATCAAGTATGCTAGCAGCACCAAAATCCTCATCAGCAACTTTGGCACCAACATCACGCCCACTACTCAACGGAACACCATGAGTATCATCTCCTCCACTAACAACAGCCTCACGATCAACATCCGTCATATGAAGAAATAAAAATTCAGAAAAAGTGAATAATATGAGCAAAACTAACAATCAAAAATAAGCTAGCGAGAGGTGCATAGAAAAACAAAACCTTAGAAGCATTCACAGAAACATCATCGATCTTGCTGTTGCTAACATTAAAAGCAACATCACCAACAGGCGAAGAAGGCTCGTCGCCAACAATAGCACCCTGATTTCATATGTAATGAAACAAAAAAACAATGCTATTATTAGCAACAATAAACACAAGGAATTAAACCACATTGGTGCACATGAAAATTCAAGAAATATGAATAAACACATTAAAACACAAAAAATAACCTTTCATTTATCAGTAGATGGATCATTAACTCCATGGTCAACAGCAGCGTCAACATTATGACTGGTCTCCTGCATCAAAACAAAAGATTAATAAACAGATGAAGATCAGGAAGTTCAACTACAATACTGACAGCAGAACAACATAGTAAAAACATACAAACACAGAGAACTGACTCACATCAACAACAGGCTGCTCCAAGCCAACATCGTTCGTATGGTGATCAGAAACATTAACCTCAGTACCACCATCAGCCCTACTGTCTGTGGCGGCAGCCTCATCCTGCTCAATCTACATGGAAGAAAAATTAATAAACAGATGAAGATGAGAAAGTTCAACTACAATACTGACAGCAGAACAACATAGTAAAAATTGCAAACACCAAGGACTCACTCACATCATTAATAGTGCGCCCCAAGCCAACATCATTCGTTTCATGATCGGGAACATTAGCCTCAGTACCATCACCAACCCTGCTGTCAGTGGCAGCAGCCTCATCCTGCTCAATCTGCCTGATAACAACTTTTGCACTTTCTTCATATGGCCTGCAGCGAGAGTCTTGCATACTTTTGAAACGCTTCATGTTGTTCAATAGACGAACCGAGCTCTGAACTAGATTAGCAGCACCGTCACGCATATCACCAATTAAAATTCTCTCCATCTCAATATAGTCCACTTCTTCCTCAGCGTTAAATTGATGACCTTCAGGAAGGATACCACTGATACATCTCATACGCTCAACTGTCGTTTGGACCGTTTGCAGCTCAGAACACACATTTCTAAAAATATGCTCAGCGCGCTCCAACGCAGAAACAGCAACATCAATACCAAAACCCTGCCTCTGTGAAGTACTAGCATTACTAGGTCCAGAGGGAACATAACCAGCACCCTCAACACCACGACCACCTCTCAACTCATCGTGCAGAGATGAAGACTTGGGAACCTGAGGCGACAACATCTCCAGGACTGGCCGTTTATACTGTCGGAAAAAACAACCTCCTCTTGAGTTTTCCACTACAAAACAAGGGGGAAAATAGTTAATTAATCAATGCAACACATAGGGAAAAATAAAACATGATATTAACAGATTTAAATCAACAGGACTATCAATCTTTAGCTGTCAGTGCCAATTTATTAGTATTTACCGACATGACACTTTAGCAAAGATATTCAGTTCAACCACACATGAAACAACAGTACTAAAAATTGTACCTAAACCTCACAAAGCTTAAGAAATGACAAAATGCAAACAAGTAACTCTGCGGGGCACATGTTCACTCCAGCAGAAAAAAGCTATAACTAAATAAAAAAAAGGTCTGCAAGACACAAAAGAAATAAAACTCATCGGAAGCTTCCCAAACACCCAAGTCTTTGGATCTGCATTGCATTTTTTATCAAATCTGCATCAACCAGATCAGAAAGCTTGACAGGATCCATGAAACATATGCGGGGGACTCGCATGTCAGGCTCCGCAGTCTTGCCACGGATAAGGCAGTCAAGGTACATTAGTACAGGCCCTATAGCACAGCCTGTGATTGCCTTCCCCATCGTAACACCATCTTGGTACCTCACAACAGCCCTTCTAAACTCATCAAACATCACCTAACAATAATCCATATTAGCCATGTCCTCAAAGACAAGACCCTCAAACATTGCTGCCTCTCTGGAAACACGCGGGGCGGCACCAGGCAACACAACCTTCATAAACACAATAATGAAGAACACTTTCATAGCAAGGTCATCTTTGCTAGGATCCTTGACGAGCACCTTGAGCTTATTCCTCAAATCCTTTGTCTTGATATCTATGTTCCTGCTAATGTCAAGCTCTGATCTTAACTTCATCAGAGAGTCGTCATATCCATCCTCTGACGGCCTTGGCAGAGAACGACCACCACGAGGGAACCCAAATAATTGTTGAATACCATCGATAGTGATGTGAAGCTTCTTATTAGCCTCACCCATGTCAAGAGTCATCGTATCAGGATCTATCCTCAGGTACAAAACTCCCATCAGAGGGCGGGAAATGTTAGACTTCACCCTCCAATTGAAGATAGAACCAAAACCAGCTGCACGAACCCTAGCCACATGCCGACTCTCAAGCAATTTAGCACAAGCTTCAACCTCTCCCAACGAACATCGCACAGTCAAGTTCAATTTCCGTTGGTCACCTTCATCCAAGGCAACTTTTCCGGCATTGCGTCCCATCGGCTTGACCGGACTCATAACGCTAACAGGCTGTAAATGAAAATAAAGAAGCCACAAATAAATGAATATAGAAAACAAAACAAGCATATGAAAGCAAGTAGAAAAAAAGAAAAGAATGCACAAGTTCAACTATTGAAACAACAAAAGTACCACCCTCGATTGATGCAAACAATGACCAGCCTCCCCTGGCCAGCATAAAAGCCCAGACACAATTAAATCATTGCAAGTACAACTAGTCAGTCACATACAATACAAAAGACGTACCACTGCAAATTCATCTTCAGAATCAACTTCAATATCATCTTTTTCAGATACAACATCTTCAGCTTCGACACGAGCACGCTTCTTCACACCTTTGTTCACCTTCGCAGGATGAACTTTACGCTTATTATTTTCTTTCAACAAAGAGCGCTCTCGAAGAGGAGGAGAAGAAGGTTTCTTGTTTGTCAAAACTCGTGGACTACGACAAACAGGGGAGCCACCAAGTTTGCTTGGACCAATCTTCACAGCAACAGTATCCCCATCAGCTTTGCTATTACCAGGTTGGGAACCAGCTTTCACACGTGGGCTACGCCTCTATGTGCCATCAGGATTTCGATCTGACATCTTCCTCTTCAAAAGAGCTTTCTTCTCCTTAACTGCATCACGAGTAAACACTTCCGTCAAATGAGTTTGCATCAGGTTTGTCTTCACAGGCATGCCACTTCCATGAGATCCAGCATCAATAGTTGAAAAGGCCGCGTCACCACCTTCATCACCTATGCCTTCAGTAGCTTGAGCAACATCCCGATCACTTTGTTGTACACAGGACGCCTTTTGACGCCGTTCCAACTCCTTTCTCCTCTGGAAATCACACTTCTTCTTTCTTATCCTTTCATCCTCGAGCTGTAACTGCATAGGAACATCCTCAGCCTGAGTAACAGGCTCAGTGCCATCAACACTCTGTGACTGAGTAACAGACAACTGCAAGCTGCCATCAACATCATCAACGTTAAGAGAATACATTCCATCATTTATATCTTTGACAACATCAGCAATGTCCTCAGCAGCACCATGGCTGTCATTAACTGCATAAACCAACAAACATAAGCATGCACGTATAAAAATCAAAAACAAAATTAACATTGCAGAGACAAGATAAATAAAGTGCATAGCATCAGACACAAACAAAAGGAACAACTGATGTAGCTAAGGATATTAATGTATTTAAGGATGATAAAAAAAATAGCAAGTATAAGGGAAACACCAGCAACATCCGCAAGTTCTTCTAACGGATTTGGTGTCTCAAAAATAACATTCACAAGATCTTGAAAGCATTCTAATTTTTCAAAATCAGGAGGCACCGGCACTCCAACATCTGCAACAACATCATAATTAGCAAAAAAGTACATGAACAAGCATTCAGTTCAACTATATGAACACTACAAGTGCACCCAATAAAACAATATGAACCCACCACTGGCGCAACAAAACTTAAGCATGAAAACTCTTTCAACATCATACCAGTTCTTCACTGACTACTACAACCTATTCAAATGCCATGACAACAGTTCAAACTACAGAAGGTGATCGGTACTACAACATGTCTGCAGGTCACATCAACCGCCAAACCTATGCACACCACACAATCCAGGGCAAATTTAACAGCTATGAAAAAACATACAACTTATAAAGTCGATACGACCACACCTATACAGCCTAAAAACCGGATTTGTTAAAACACCATCCAAATTACAAGGAAAAATCACCTGCATTCAACTTGTCCGGAATGGATGATGTACCCATTGAGATCTACAGACCAAAAATCTGCCGAACTAGATCTGCAAGACACATGAACAAAAATTAGGGCTCTGACCTATTTCAAAAAAAGAAGCACGCCATACAAAGCAAAACTCTTACAAGAAAACACAAAATCCGCCACGGAATCGAATATCACTGTCGCCAACCACTCGTTCAAGAGCAAAGGAACCCTAGCGAATCCAGCCTGAAACAGCAAGAGAGCAAAAGCTAAGAAATAGAGGGAAAATCTGTACATAAGAGGACGCAAGGGAAGTCAATCCCACACCAAAAGGAGCAAACAGAGCACCCAGACCTCCACCCCTGGGGTTCAACCCGCCGGCCGACACTCCCGTGGCGAAACAGGAGAGCAACTTCTCTGCAAGAAGAGGGGAATGAAGAAGGAATTGATTTGGAGAGGGGAGCGGAGCAGAACGGGGGAGAGTAGTCGTTAAAAGGTGAGTGGGAGAAAACCGACGGCTAAAGCCCAGAACCGTGGCGAAGCCCACTATCTCTGGGCAGTTACCAAAAATAATAGCAAAAATTTAAAAACAATAAAAAAATAAATACAATAAAAAAATTAATATAGAGGGAGAAAACAAACAACAAAAGTACAAATAATAACTCACAACAGTACATTAAAAATTATCAAAAAGTACAAATGAAATAATAATTCATAACGGTGCTGGTTTTTCACCCAAAAACATAAAGATAAGATAACGGGGGCAAATACTATGCCCCTCGGTGCACTACGATGCGCGAGCAAGTCCATTCAAGGGTGATGCGTCAGTACAACTATGCCCCTCGGTGCGATACGGTGCGGGGGCTAGTCATGTTACGGACTCGCCTTCGCATGCGACGCCACGGCACACCGCGTCGTCGCCTGCTACGGCTCGTTCCTGGCTCAGCCTCGCCGGGATGGGGGAGGGGGGTCCCGACCCCCCTCCCCCCCGGCTCGGCCTCGCGCGGCAGTGCGCTTGTTTGATAGGCGCAGTGCGGATATTCTGTTTCCCCCCACACGCACCCACGCACACCTAAGAAAGATAATGGGAGCAAGTCATGTTATGGACTCGCATCTACATGCGACGCCGCGGCACGCCGCCTCGTCGCCTGCTACGGCTCGTTCCTGGCTCGGCCTCGACGGGATGGGGGAGGGGGGTCCCGACCCCCCCTCCCCCCACCCCGCCTCGGCCTCGCGCTAACGCGGCAGTGCGCTCGTTTGACAGGCGCAGTGCGGTTATTCTGTTTCCCCCCACACGCACCCACACACCCCCTAAAGATAGATAATGGGGGCAAGTCCATACAAGGAAGATGTGTCAGTACAACTATGCACCGAGGGGCAGTGCGGTTATTCTGTTCCCCCCCACACGCACCCACACACCCCCTAAAGATAGATAATGGGGGCAAGTCCATACAAGGAAGATGTGTCAGTACAACTATGCACCGAGGGACAGTGCGGTTATTCTGTCCCCCCCCCCACACACACGCACCCACACACCCCTAAGATAGATAATGGGGGCAAGTCATGTTACGGACTCGCCTCCGCATGCGACGCCGCGGCACGCCGCGTCGTCACCTGCTACGGCTCGTTCCTGGCTCGGCCTCGCCAGGATGGGGGAGGGGGGTGTCGGTGCCAAAACCGGCGGATCTCGGGTAGGGGATCCCGAACTGTGCGTCTAGGCCGGATGGTAGCAGGAGACAAGGGACACGAAGTTTTACCCAGGTTCGGGCCCTCTCGATGGAGGTAAAACCCTACATCCTGCTTGATTAATATTGATGATATGGGTAGTACAAGAGTAGATCTACCACGAGATCGAAGAGGCTAAACCCTAGAAGCTAGCCTATGGTATGATCGTTGATGTGTATGTCGTCCAATGGACTAAAACCCTCCGGTTTATATAGACACCGGATAGGGTTAGGGTTACATAGAGTCAGTTACAATGGTAGGAGATCTTCATATCCGTATCGCCAAGCTTGCCTTCCACGCCAAGGAAAGTCCCCCCCCCCGGACGCGGGACGGAGTCTTCAATCTTGTATCTTCGTAGTCCAGGAGTCCGACCGAAGGTATAGTTCGGCTATCTGAACACCCCCTAATCCAGGACTCCCTTAGTAGCCCCCAAACCAGGCTTCAATGACGATGAGTCCGGCGCGCAGATTGTCTTCGGCATTGCAAGGCGGGTTCTCCTCCAAATTCCGTGCACCTGTTTGAATAAAGTCCGGTTTCTTGTAGATGTTGCGCTCCTCGGCTTCTACGCCCAATAATGGACGCTTCCCATGTGTCAAACGAATATGAAAAGTTGGAGTGTTTTTACATCCACACCCCTAGCCGCGTAAACAAGCCGCCCTATTTAAGGGGACGAGGATTTAGATCCAATCCACACCTCCTCCCTTCCACGAGTGTTCATCAGAGCGCATCCAACAAAGGTCCATTCCACCATGGCCAGCCGTCGCAACTCCTCCCCACGCCCTTCCAGCCCTAAGCCTGGATATTGGGAGAGATGTTCAACCCCGCATAGCGAGCTAGTGACGCTCCAGACCAAGGGATTTCTCCCCCCGGCCTATATGGTCCCGGTTCGAGCTGGTCTTGCCGTCTACAACGGCGGAGAGCAAGCAGAGAATGCCCCTAATCCGTCCAAAGGAGAGCGGGTGTGCCTTGTCCCTTACTTAATAAGGGGGCTCGGATTTCCAATCCACCTGTTTCTCCGGGGGCTGCTGGAGTTCTACGGCCTCCAGCTACATCATCTCACGCCTGCCTCAATATTGCACATCGCGGGCTTTGTGGCCCTCTGCGAGCTGTTCTTGGGTGTTGAAGCTCATTTCGGACTGTGGAAGGAGCTGTTTTGCCTCGTGCCCTGTTCCAAGAAGGGGTCAATGTATCAAGTGGGCGGAGCCAAAGTGTGGCGCATCACCGGGACCGGATATTTGTCCAGAACCCCAAAGAAGGAGTCCAAAGACTGGCCCTCTGAATGGTTCTATATAGAAGACGTCCCGCTGCCGGATCCTGTCCGGATCGGCCTCCCTGAATTCAATGGTGCTCCCTTAAAGAAGCGCCTAAGCTAGCGCCCACGGAGCCCTCAGAGGGAAAGTGACAGGGAAATCATTTACCTGATGGGCCGAATAAGATTGTTAGCTCATTCCGGACTAACCATGATCGGGGTCATGGCCGCATGCATCATGCGAGGGGTGCAGCCGCTACAGTATAGAAGCCACCCCATGTGGGATTTCAACGGGGAGGACGACACCACCCGCTACGGCCGTAGGGCGCCGGATTCGGCTGCGGCTCTAATAAAGACCTTGTCCGCTTTGTACAAGGGAGAAGAGGAGGATTTTCTCCGCGTCGACCCAAAGGGTGGATTTTCCATGTACAATCCTCCAAGCTGGGTGAGTGGTCACATCTTGCCCATCCGTTTTATATCCCCATTGTTAAGTATTCAATCTTAGTGATTTCGACGCAGGAACTGCGCCAGGCCGTCAAAGACATAAACAGCCCTCCTCCACAACCCGAGGACCCAGAACGGTCCCTCGACCCGGACTTCAAGAGGATCCGGACCTTTCGGTGGATCTGATTGATGGAGTGCTCCATCAATTGAGCAAGGACAACGCCCTGATGGCCATTACGACTGATTATCCAGGGCTAATTCCAGCCTCCCAAAAAACGGGAGGCCGAACCTGCGGTGACAAGCCAACGAGGGGCCGCAGGGCCCCGTGGGCAGAAAAGAGGTGCAGTCCGGACCGGGGCGTCAGCGCAAAGGTATGGCGCACCCCCTTATTCCAGGTGTTATACCTTCAAGGCATATTAACACTTGTGCTCTCTTCAGGACAAAGAGACCTCGCCGAACTATATTCAGAGGGACCGCCAATCGCGCCTCCACCAGCCAAGCTCCAAAGCCTGGCCCGGAAGCGGGGCCGAACACAAGGCGCGCGCCGGACGCTCCTCCGATGGAGGATGTGGACTGATTGTGTGCGACCAACTCTGAGGTGGAGAGAGCCATGAACCACAGGCGTCGCCGGGCAATTCTTCGCGACGCTTGTTTCTCCAAAGAGGCGTTAGATGCCTTCAAGTCGGGAGATGCATACCTCCGTGTCGCTCAAGATGGTCTAGCCAGAGCCACGGAGCAATATGTAAAAGACATATGGGTAAGAAAATTTTGGTAATTATATATATATACCAGTAGCCCCCGAGACTTGAAACAGTTAGAATAACTGATTTAAGGATCATTTGTCCTTACTGTCCAAGGAGCTAGAAGAGTGCAAAGCCCAACTTGAGGCCGCACTAGCCGCGGCAGGGGAGCCTAAGGAGACCCCCTCTAGTAATATACACTTCGAAAGATAGGTATTTTGCGAAGCACGGCTTTGGTGCGAATCTGACAAATAAATTGCAGATGGCGCCGGATTGAATCCAGAAAGGCAACACCTCCTACGCCAGCTAAAGGCTGGTGAGAGGGTCCTGCTAAAGGTGATGGGGGAGAAGAACAATCTCCAAGATGCCAACACCAAGCTGGACGTCGAGCTGAAAGATGTTCGTGCCCAGCTGTCAGACTCCGTGAAGGAGAATCAGCGGCTTCGGCGCGGCATATTTAGTAAGTGCTTAAGCAAACCTTTTGAAAGAAAGTTCGGCAGGGAAGTCGACTAACAAAGCAATGTCTGTAGGTATGCTAACAGGTCGTCCTGCAGAGGAGATGCCCGGTTCGACGGGTGACCTTCTTCCCGAGCTCTCGCAACTGCTCGATCGAGTTCGGCAGGCGATGCGAGGCGTCGCCCAGGCCCTATGGCCATCCGTCTCCATGCGCGAAGGTCTTGGAGAGCTTGCGGAGCAGCTAAAGGGAGCACAGCGGTGCTTCTGATTATGGAAGATATCAGCCTGCCGTCAAGGCGCTAGGGAGGCCTGGGCCATGGTAAAGACGCGGTACGCAAAGGATGACCCCAACCACATGGCCGAGGTCGGTCCTGTAGGGCCTGATGGGAAGGAGATTCCTGTAAGCTTAGTATATGGCCAAGTAGAGTTGGCCGCAAAGTATTCCCAGCAGGACTGTAAATTAGACAGCTTGTTAGATGGTATTGAAGAGGAATACAACCAGTCAAAATGACTATGTAATTCAATTGACATTTATAATGCCTTCTAGCCGGATTGTAGATCATTTGTCATGACCGACCTTTTCGCTTCAGCCTCGGGACCTGACGGTCCGGAGTGTGTCCGAATTCCCATGCGGTTATATAGGAACCGGGGAATGCATGGAGACCAGGCGTAGGGGTCATTAGGGCGTGAACAGACAAGTGCCCGACTAGGTATGTTATATTACATGGTTAGTAAGAAACATCTTCCAGGGAGAATAGTTCTGTTAGGGGTTCCTTTCCCTGGGAGGCATGCCCTAAGTTGCATGTCCAGGCTGCGAAAAGAAACGCAAGAAAAACATCTGGGGGAGTATAGATAAAAATAAAAAATATCATCTTTAGTTCACCGACCGAATAATCCCTTAAGAACGCTAGCTTTCGGCTTCACCCAGTCTGAGGTACACGTCCGGCTGACCCGGCAGTAACAATCGCAGAGGTGCTCCCTTTACCACCTAGCCAAACAATCGGGAACGTAGGGGTAAGCACAAGAGCCAGGCAACCCAGCTTGGCCAAAACTTAAGTCATATCGATGCATATAATGGTGAATAAAAGGTACATGCGGAAGTGTGACACATGTGTTGGGCATGAAGCCCACATGAATAAGCTTCTGTTTAAAGAAGCCCCCAAGTTTAATGAGCGCGGATAGCGCGTCACTGTATGAGCCTTTAGAGGCTATAAGAGAGAGAGAGAGAGAGAGAGAGAGAGAGAGAGAGAAGAAGAAGAAGAGAAATGTAAGATAGAAAATATAAAAAATGGACAGAGGAAGGAGACGAACACAGAGTCCGGCGCTAGGCATAGAATCATCAGAGACGGGCTGCATTCCATGGGTTTGGCTAGAGTCGGTTATCCGATGCATCCCGCAGGCGGTACGCTCCACCAGTCAGGACTTGGTCAATTATGAAGGGACCTTCCCACTTGGGCTTGAGTTTGTCCTTTTTCTTGTCCGGTAGTCATAGAACTAATTCGCCAACGTTGTAATTTTTGGCCCGTACTTCTCTGCTTTGGTATCTTCGAGCCTGCTGTTGATAGAATGCGGAACGGGCTTTTGCCACGTCACGCTCCTCCTCCAATGTGTCCAAGCTGTCCTGCCGATCGAGCTCAGGTTCTCTTTCTTCGTACATGCGCACTCGAGGTGAGTCATGAATTATGTCGCAAGGCAAAACTGCCTATGTGTCGTACACCATAAAGAATGGTGTGTATCCGGTGGTGCGATTCGGCATG
Source organism: Triticum urartu (assembly GCF_003073215.2). Classification (NCBI taxonomy): domain Eukaryota; kingdom Viridiplantae; phylum Streptophyta; class Magnoliopsida; order Poales; family Poaceae; genus Triticum; species Triticum urartu. Next base: position 299,991,217 of record NC_053025.1, read on the forward strand.
GTCCGCAGCCCCCAGAGTACGGAGTCGAGCTCCTCTACCCAGTGCTTGTTAGATTCCTTGAGGGACCGCACTAATCTGGTTTTGATGCTACTCATGATAAGACCATTTGCACGTTCGACCTGGCCGTTAGTTTGTGGGTGATAGACGAAAGCATAATCGAGCTTGATGCCCATGTTTTTGCACCAGAGTTTTACCTCGTCGGCCGTGAAGTTCGTGTCGTTATCAGTGATGATGCTGTGGGGGACGCCATAACGGTGTACAACCCCAGATATAAAGTCTATCACCGGTCCGGATTCGGCCGTCTTAACAGGCTTGGCTTCTATCCATTTGGTGAACTTATCCACCATGACCAGTAAGTATTTTTGCTTGTGGGTTCCGCCTTTAAGGGGTCCGACCATGTCAAGCCCCCAGACCGCGAAGGGCCAAGTAATGGGGATAGTTTGGAGGGCGGTGGGTGGCATATGGCTTTGGTTTGCAAAGAGCTGGCAACCGGTGCATCGTTGGACTAAGTCCTGAGCGTCTGCCCGGGCCGTCGGCCAATAAAAGCCCGTACGGAAGGCCTTGCTTACAAGGGACCGGGCTGCAGCGTGATGACCGCCGAGTCCGGCGTGAATTTCAGCCAGGAGGTTCCGCCCCTCCTCTTCGGAGATGCACCTTTGAAGGACTCCGGTAGTGCTTTTCTTATAAAGCTCTCCCTCGTGGACTCTGTAGGTTTTGGATCGCCGCACTATGCAGCGTGCCTCATTTTGGTCCTCGGGGAGTTCCTGCCTAGTAAGGTAGGCGAGGAATGGTTCTGTCCACGGGGCGATGACGGCCATTATTACGTGGGCTGAGGGTGTTATTTCATTGGCAGAGCCTCCGATTGTGTCAGAATGCTCGGTGTCGGGCAGTGCAGTTGGGTCCGGGCTGTTATGTTCGGCTCCCCTTCCCATACTACGGATGGCTTGAACAACCTCTCCAAGAAGATGTTGGGGGGGACTACATTGCGTTTTGCGCCGATGCGTGCCAAGACATCTGCCGCCTGATTATTTTCCCGGGCTATATGGTGAAATTCAAGCCCCTCGAACCGAGCTGACATTTTTAGGACAACGTTGTGGTAAGCTGCCATTTTTGGATCCTTGGCATCGAAGTCTCCATTTATTTGGGATATTGTGAGGTTCGAGTCCCCGCGCACCTCTAGGCGTTGGATGCCCATGGATACTGCCATGCGGAGACCATGTAAAAGGGCCTCATATTCGGCTGCATTGTTGGAGTCCGTGTACATAATCTGTAGTACGTATTGAACTATGTCTCCTGTGGGGGACGTCAAAACGACGCCAGCCCCCAGTCCGGCCAACATCTTAGAGCCGTCGAAATGCATGATCCAATTGGAATATGTGCCGTATTCTTTAGGGAGTTCGGCCTCCGTCCATTCTGCGACGAAGTCGGCCAAGACTTGCGACTTGATGGCTCGTCGTGGCTTGTATGTTAGGTCGAATGGGAGGATCTCAATGGCCCATTTTGCAATCCGGCCCGTTGCGTCACGGTTGTTTATAATATCGTTAAGTGGTACTTCCGAGGCTACTGTTATTGAACACTCTTGAAAGTAGTGTCGTAGCTTCCGGGACGCCATGAATACCGCGTAGGCAATCTTTTTATAATGCGGGTACCGTGATTTGCAGGGAGTTAGGACGGTGGACACATAGTAGACCGACTTTTGAAGAGGGAATTTGTGTCCGTCCGCTTCTCGTTCGACAACGAGCACTGCGCTTACAACCTGATGTGTTGCTGCAATGTATAATAGCATTGGTTCGCCAATGTTTGGCGCGGCCAGGACTGGGTTTGTTGCCAGTATGGCTTTTATTTTGTCGAGTCCGGCCGTGGCTGCATCCGTCCATTTGAAGTGTTCGGTGCACCGAAGGAGGCGGTAAAGGGGTAGGGCCTTTTCTCCCAAGCGGGAGATAAAGCGGCTTAGAGCTGCCACGCATCCGGTTAACTTTTGTATTTGTTTGAGGTCCTTTGGGATATCTAGTTGCGACAAAGCTCGGATCTTGGCTGGATTTGCTTCAATTCCTCTAACGGATACAATGAAGCCCAAGAGCTTTCCGGCTGGAACGCCGAAAACGCATTTTTCCGGGTTGAGCTTGATGTCGTATGTTCGGAGGTTATCAAATGTGAGCCTCAAGTCGTCTACTAGAGATTCAACATGTCTTGTTTTGACAACCACATCATCTACATATGCCTCCACTGTTTTGCCGATCTGGCTTGCCAGAAATGTCTGAATCATGCGCTGATATATTGCGCCGGCGTTTTTGAGCCCGAAGGGCATCATGTTGAAGCAGAATGGCCCGTATGGTGTGATAAATGCCGTTGCGGCTTGGTATGGTTCTGCCATATTGATTTGATGGTAGCCAGAATATGCGTCGAGGAAACACAACGAATCGTGTCCTACAGTAGCGTCGATAATTTGGTCGATGCGGGGGAGGGGGAAGGGATCCTTTGGGCAAGCCTTGTTAAGGTCTTTAAAATCAACACACAGGCGCCAGGATTTGTCCTTCTTTGGTACCATCACCAGGTTTGCTAGCCAGTCCAGATGTTTTATATCTCTGATGAATCCGGCCTCCAATAGCTTTGCTAGCTCCTCTCCCATGGCCTGTCTCTTAGGTTCGGAAAAACGCCGAAGAGCCTGTTTGACAGGTTTGAATCCTGCTTGGATATTTAAGCTGTGCTCGGCCAGCCTGCGTGGGATTCCTGGCATGTCTGAAGGGTGCCAGGACAAAATGTCCCAGTTCTCTCGTAGGAACTCTTGCAATGCGGCGTCGACATCAGGGTTTAACTGTGCCCCAATGGAAGCTGTTTTATTGGGGTCCGTTGGATGGACTTGGAATTTGACTATTTCGTCCTCCGGTTTAAAGGTGGTGGACTTGGATCTTTTGTCGAGTACCACATCGTCCCTGTTCACCGTAGAGCGCAGCGCAGTCAGCTCCTCAGCCGCTAGGGCTTCGGATAGTGCCTCAAGGGCCAGTGCGGCTGTCTTGTTTTCGGCGCGGAGTGCTATGTCCGGATTACTAGCGAGAGTGATGATCCCGTTAGGCCCGGGCATCTTGAGCTTCATGTACCCGTAATGGGGTATTGCTTGGAAGATTGTAAATGCTTCCCGCCCTAACAGAGCGTGATAACCGCTGCTGAAGGGAGCCACCTGGAACGTGCCCTCTTCAGACCTGTAATTATCTGGCGTGCCGAACACCACATCTAGTGTGATTTTTCCTGTACAGCGCGCTTCCCAACTGGGGATTATTCCTCGAAAGGTTGTGCTGCTTCGCTCAATGCGGTTCCAGTCTATTTCCATTTTTTGAAGAGTCTCCTCGTAAATGAGGTTCAATCCGCTGCCGCCGTCCATGAGTACCTTGGTAAGACGAAAGCCGTCCACTATTGGACTGAGGACCAATGCGGCTGGTGCTCGGGCTATTCGGAATTTAGGTTCACCACTGGTGTTAAAGGTAATAGCGGTGTCATTCCATGGGTTTATTGTTGCTACTTGGTAGACTTCGGCAAGGCTGCGGAGTGTCCTTTTTCGCATATTATTTGATGCGAATGTCTCGAAGACTGTTAATACCGTATTGGTGTCTCTGGGGTGGCTTTCTGTGGCCTCCGAAATTAGGAGATTTTTGCCAATTTTGGCCACCTGCCGGAGTATCCAACGTGCTCTGAGGCTATGAGTTGGTGTGGCGTCCTCTGTACTGTGAATTTTATAGGGTCCATTAAGCCATCCTTCCAGTACGGTTCCATGCCCTGTAGAGGGTTTTTGTTTTTTAGTGCTTGACCCGGGTGATTGGTGATGATGCACCCTTTTATTTCGGACTGGGTTTGTATTCAGGGCCGGATTGTCCCAAAATTTTATTTCGGTTTTCCAGGCGCTTTCCATCGCACAGTACTTTCGTACGATGGACGCCAAGTCAGCGAAGCGTGTAATATCACGGCGACTTATGGCGTTGAGTATTCCCTTGTCCATGCAATTTTCGCAGAAGATTGAGATTGCATCTTCCTCACGGCAGTCCCTTAGCCTATTCTTAACTAAGAGGAATCTGGCCCAGTAATGATGTACTGTTTCGTCGGGGTCTTGCCTGATTTTGGATAGATCGCATATGTTGGGGTGGGTGGGTGGAATTAAATCCGAAGCCTCACCCCATCTAAGGCTCAGAGGCGGAGGAATTTTTGAACTCGACAATTTGGATTCTTGGATGTTGTCTAATGAATCCAGCCCGTCGCCTGACTCTAAGTTCAGGTCTTGAGTGATATCCTCCCCTCCGCGGGTATCCGGCTTGGAGGGATCGGGAATCCGAACGTAGCGAGTCCTTAAGATAGATGAGGGGTCGCCGCACTGTCCCTCTACCACGGCAACGTGATGGGTGACTTGGGGAGAGTTAATCTCTCTCAGATCGGTTTTAGGCCCAATCTGGTCGTAATCCGTAGCGACTCCCAGGGCGGCGAAGCAATCCAAGAGCTCGTTCATGGAGGAAAGCTCTATTGGATCTAACTGCTCGGAGAGTTCCGAGTTGACATGAAGATTGTTTTCGATGGCTCGAGAGGTCATCGTCGGCGCAGAAGCCGAACAGGCGGTCATAAGAAAGCCACCTAACCGGAGGGTTTGGCCGACAGCCAAAGCTCCCTTAGCAACAGTGCCATCTTTAAAGACGGGGCGAGGCATCCTTCCTAATGGCGACGACACAGAGGAACTCTCAATGAAAGCACCAATGTCGGTGTCAAAACCGGCGGATCTCGGGCAGGGGGTCCCGAACTGTGCGTCTAGGCCAGATGGTAATAGGAGACAAGGGACACGAAGTTTTACCCAGGTTCGGGCCCTCTCGATGGAGGTAAAACCCTACGTCCTGCTTGATTAATATTATTGATATGGGTAGTACAAGAGTAGATCTACAATGAGATCGAAGAGGCTAAACCCTAGAAGCTAGCCTATGGTATGATTGTTGATGTGTATGTCGTCCTATGGACTAAAACCCTCCGGTTTATATAGACACCAGATAGGGTTAGGGTTACATAGAGTCGGTTACAATGGTAGGAGATCTTCATATCCGTATCGCCAAGCTTGCCCTCCATGCCAAGGAAAGTCCCCCCCGGATGCGGGACGGAGTCTTCAATCTTGTATCTTCGTAGTCCAGGAGTCCGGCCGAAGGTATAGTTCGGCTATCCGAACACCGCCTAATCCACGACTCCCTCAGGGGGTCCCGACCCCCTCCCCCTGTCTCGGCCTCGTGCAAACTCGGCAGTGCGCTCGTTTGATAGGCGCAATGCGGTTATTCTGTTTCCCCCCACACGCACCCAAACACCCCTAAGATATATAATGGGGGCAAGTCGTGTTACAGACTCGCCTCCGCTTGCGACGCCGCGGCACGCCGCTTCGTCGCCTGCTATGGCTCGTTCCTAGCTCGGCCTCGCCGGGCCCGATCCCCCCTCCCTCCCAGCTCGGCCTCGCGCTAACGTGGCAGTGCGTTCGTTTGACAGGCGCAGTGCGGTTATTCTGTTTCCCGCCCACACGCATCCACACACCCCCTAAAGATAGATAATGGGGGAAGTCCATACAAGGAAGATGTGTCAGTACAACTATGCACCGAGGGGCAGTGCGGTTACTCTGTTTCCCCCCACACGCAACCACATACCCCTAAGATAGATAATGGGGGCAAGTCATGTTAGGACTCGCCTCCGCATGCGACACCACGGCACGCCGCGTCGTCGCCTACTACAGCTCGTTCCTGGCTCTGCCTTGCCGAGATGGGGGAGGGGGATCCCGACACCCCCTCCCCCCACCCGGCTTGGCCTTGCGCTAACGCGGCAGTGCGCTCGTTTGACAGGCGCAGTGCGGTTCTTCTGTTTCCCCCCACACGCACCCACACACCCCTAAGAAAGATAATGGGGGCAAGTCCATACAAGGAAGATGTGGCAGTACAACTATGCATCGAGGGGCAGTGCGGTTATTCTGTTCCCCCCCACACGCACCCACACACAGCCTAAAGATAGATAATGGGGGCAAGTACATACAAGGAAGATGTGTCAGTACAACTATGCATCGAGGGGCAGTGCGGTTATTCTGTTTCCCCCCACATGCACCCACATACCCCTAAGATAAATAATGGGGGCAAGTCATGTTACGGACTCGCCTCCGCATGCGACGCCGCGTCATCGCCTGCTATGGCTCGATCCTGGCTCGGCCTCGCCGGGATGGGGAGGGGGGGTCCCGACCCCCCTCCCCCCGGCTCGGCCTCGCGCTAACGCGGCACTGCGCTCGTTTGACAGGCGCGGTGCGGTTATTCTGTTTCCCCCCACACGCACCCACACACCCCTAAGAAAGATAATGGGGGCAAGTCATGTTACGGACTCGCCTCAGCATGCGACGCCGCGGCACGCCGCGTCGTCGCCTGCTACGGCTCGTTCCTAGCTCGGCCTCGACGGGATGGGGGAGGGGGGGTCCCTCCCCCCCTCCCCCCCCCGCCTTGGCCTCGCGCTAACGCGGCAGTGCGCTCGTTTGACAGGCGCAGTGCGGTTATTCTGTACCCCTCCCACACGCACGCACACCCCCCCAAAATATAGATAATGGGTGCAAGTCCATACAAGGAAGATGTGTCAGTACAATTATGCACCGAGGGGCAGTGCAGTTATTCTGTTTCCCACCCCCCACACACACACACCCACACACCCCGTAAAGATAGATAATGGGGGCAAGTCCATACAAGGAAGATGTGTCAGTACAACTATGCACCGAGGGGCAGTGCAGTTATTCTGTCCCCCCTTCCCCACACGCACCCACACACCCTTAAGATAGATAATGGGGAAGTCATGTTACGGACTCGCCTCCGCATGCGACGCTGCGGCACGCCGCGTCGTCACCTGCTACGGCTCGTTCCGGGCTCGCCCTCGCCGGGACAGGGGAGGGGGGGTCCCGACCCCCCTACCCCCCGGCTCGGCCTCGCGCTAACGCGGCAGTGCGCTTGTTTGACAGGCGCAGTGCGGTTATTCTGTTTCCCCCCACACAGACCCAAACACCCCTAAGATAGATAATGGGGGCAAGTCATGTTACGGACTCGCCTCCGCTTGCGATGTCGTGGCACGCCGCGTCGTCGCCTGCAACGGCTCTTTCCTGGCTTGGCCTCGCCGGGCCCGATCCCCCCCCCCCCCCCCCCCCCCCCCCCCCCCCCCCCGTGGCAGTGCGCTCGTTTGACAGGCGCAGTGCGGTTATTCTGTTTCCCCCCACACGCACCCACACACCTCGTAAAGATAGATAATGGGGGCAAGTCCATACAAGGAAGATGTGTCAGTACAACTATGCACCAAGGGGCAGTGCGGTTATTCTGTTTCCCCCCACACGCAACCACATACCCCTAAGAAAGATAATGGGGGCAAGTCATGTTACGGACTCGCCTCAGCATGCGATGCCGTGGCACGCCGCGTCGTCGCCTGCTACGGCTCGTTCCTGGCTCGGCCTCGACGGGATGGGGGAGGGGGGGTCCCGACCCCCCCCCTCCCCCCACCCCGCCTCGGCCTCGCGCTAACGCGGCAGTGCGCTCGTTTGACAGGCGCAGTGCAGTTATTCTGCTCCCCCTCCCCCCCACACGCACCCACACACCCCCTAAAGATAGATAATGGGGGCGAGTCCATACAAGGAAGATGTGTCAGTACAACTATGCACCGAGGGGCAGTGCGGTTATTCTGTCCCCCCCCACACGCACCCACACACCCCTTAAAGATAGATAATGGGGGCAAGTCCATACAAAGAATATGTGTCAGTACAACTATGCACCGAGGGGTAGTGCGGTTATTCTGTTTCCCCCCACACGCACCCACACACCCCCTAAAGATAGATAATGGGGGCAAGTCATGTTAAGGACTCGCCTCCGCATGCGACGTCGCGGCACGCCGCGTCGTCGCCTGCTACGGCTCGTTCCTGGCTCCGCCCCCCCCGGGGGGGGGGGGGGCGGCCCCCCCCCCCCCCCTGGCTCGGCCTCGTGCTAATGTGGCAGTGTGCTCGTTTGACAGGCGCAGTGCGGTTATTCTGTTTCCCCCCACACGCACCCACACACCCCTAAGAAAGATAATGGGGGCAAGTCCATACAAGGAAGATGTGTCAGTACAACTATGCACCGAGGGGCAGTGCGGTTATTCTGTTCCCCCCCCCCACACGCACCCACACACAGCCTAAAGACAGATAATGGGGGCAAGTCCATACAAGGAAGATGTGTCAGTACAACTATGCACCGAGGGGCAGTGCGGTTATTCTGTTTCCCCCCCCCCCCACATGCACCCACATACCCCTAAGATAGATAATGGGGGCAAGTCATGTTACGGACTCGCCTCCGCATGCGACGCCGCGGCACGCCGCGTCATCGCCTGCTACGGCTCGTTCCTGGCTCTGCCTCGCCGGGATGGGGAGGGGGGTCCCGGCCCCCCCCCCCAGCTCGGCCTCGCGCTAACGCGGCAGTGCGCTCGTATGACAGGCGCAGTGCGGTTATTCTGTTTCCCCCCACACGCACCCACACACCCCTAAGAAAGATAATGGGGGCAAGTCATGTTACGGACTCGCCTCAGCATGCGACGCCACGGCGCGCCGCGTCGTCGCCTGCTACGGCTCGTTCCTGGCTCGGCCTCGACGGGATGGGGGAGGGAGGGTCTCGACCCCCCTCCCCCCCCCGCCTTGGCCCCGCGCTAACGCGGTAGTGCGCTCGTTTCACAGGCGCAGTGCGGTTATTCTGTACCCCCCCCCCCACACACGCACGCACACCCCCCCTAAATATAGATAATGGGTGCAAGTCCATACAAGGAAGATGTGTTAGTACAACTATGCACCGAGGGGCAGTGCAGTTATTCTGTTTCCCCCCCACACACACCCACACACCCCGTAAAGATAGATAATGGGGGCAAGTCCATACAAGGAAGATGTGTCAGTACAACTATGCACCGAGGGGCAGTGCAGTTATTCTGTCCCCCCCCACACGCACCCACACACCCCTAAGATAGATAATGGGGCAAGTCATGTTACGTACTCGCCTCCGCATGCGACGCCGCGGCACGCCGCGTCGTCCCCTGCTATGGCTCGTTCCTGGCTCGGCCTCGCCGGGAAGGGGGAGGGGGGGGTCCCGACCCCCCTTCCCCCCGGCTCGGCCTCGCGCTAACGCGGCAGTGCGCTCGTTTGACAGGCGCAGTGCGGTTATTCTGTTTCCCCCCACACAGACCCAAACACCCCTAAGATAGATAATGGGGGCAAGTCATGTTACGGACTCGCCTCCAGTTGCGACGCCGTGGCACGCCGCGTTGTCGCCTGCTACGACTCGTTCCTGGCTTGGCCTTGCCGGGCCCGATCCCCCTCCCCCCGACTCGGCCTCGCGCTAACGTGGCAGTGCGCTCGTTTGACAGGCGCAGTGCGGTTATTCTGTTTCCCCCCACACGCACCCACACACCCCCTAAAGATAGATAATGGGGGCAAGTCCATACAAGGAAGATGTGTCAGTACAACTACGCACCAAGGGGTAGTGCGGTTATTCTGTTTCCCCCCACACGCAACCACATACCCCTAAGAAAGATAATGGGGGCAAGTCATGTTACGGACACGCCTCAGCATGCGACGCCGTGGCACGCCACATCGTCGCCTGCTACGGCTCGTTCCTGGCTCGGCCTCGACGGGATGGGGGAGGGGGGTCCCGACCCCCCCTCCCCCCACCCCGCCTCGGCCTCGCGCTAACGCGGCAGTGCGCTCGTTTGACAGGCGCAGTGCGGTTATTCTGCTCCCCCTCCCCCCCACACGCACCCACACACCCCCTAACCTAAAGATAGATAATGGGGCAGTCCATACAAGGAAGATGTGTCAGTACAACTATGCACCGAGGGGCAGTGCGGTTATTCTGTCTTCCCCCCACACGCACCCACACACCCCCTAATGATAGATAATGGGGGCAAGTCCATACAAGGAATATGTGTCAGTACAACTATGCACCGAGGGGCAGTGCGGTTATTCTGTTTCCCCCACACGCACCCACACACCCTAAGATAGATAATGGGGGCAAGTCGTGTTAAGGACTAGCCTCCGCATGCGACGTCGCGGCACGCCGCGTCGTCGCCTGCTACGGCTCGTTCCTGGCTCCGGCTCCGCCCCCCCCGGGGGGGGGGGGGGCGGCCCCCCCCCCCCCCCCCCCGGCCTCGTGCTAATGAGGCAGTGTGCTCGTTTGACAGGTGCAGTGCGGTTATTCTGTTTCCCCCCCACACGCACCCACACACCCCCTAAAGATAGATAATGGGGGCAAGTCCATACAAGGAAGATGTGTCAGTACAACTATGCACCGAGGGGCAGTGCGGTTATTCTGTTTCCCCCCCCCACACACACACACACCCCGAAAGATAGATAATGGGGGCAAGTCCATACCAGGAAGATGTGTCAGCACAACTATGCACCGAGGGGCAGTGCGGTTATTCTGTTTCCCCCCAGACGCACCCACACACCCCCGTAAACATAGATAATGGGGGCAAGTCCAAAGAAGGAAGTTGTGTCAGTACAACGATGCACCGAGGGGCAGCGCGGTTATTCTGTCCCCCCCCCACACGCACCCACACACCCCTAAGATAGATAATGGGGGCAAGTCATGTTATGGACTCGCCTCCGCATGCGATGCCGCGGCACGCCGCGTCGTCGAATGTTACGGCTCGTTCCTGGATCGGCCTCGCCGGGATGGGGGGTCCCGACCCCCCCTCCCGCCCCCGGCTCGGCCTCGCGCTAACGCGGCAGTGCGCTCGTTTGACATTCGCAGTGCAGTTATTCTGTTCCCCCCCACACGCACCCACACACCCCCTAAAGATAGATAATGGAGGCAAGTCGATACAAGGAACATGTGTGAGTACAACTATGCACCGAGGGGCAGTGCGGTTATTCTGTTTCCCCCCCACACGCACCCACACACCCCCTAAAGATAGATAATGGGGGAAAGTCCATACAAGGAAGATGTGTCAGTAAAACTATGCACCGAGGGGTAGTGCGGTTATTCTGTTTCCTCCCACACGCACCCACACACCCCTAAGATAGATAATGGGGGCATGTCATGTTACGAACTCGCCTCCGCATGTCATGTTTCCTCCCACACGCACCCACACACCCCTAAGATAGATAATGGGGGCATGTCATGTTACGAACTCGCCTCCGCATGTCATGTTTCCTCCCACACGCACCCACACACCCCTAAGATAGATAATGGGGGCATGTCATGTTACGAACTCGCCTCCGCATGTCATGTTTCCTCCCACACGCACCCACACACCCCTAAGATAGATAATGGGGGCATGTCATGTTACGAACTCGCCTCCGCATGTCATGTTTCCTCCCACACGCACCCACACACCCCTAAGATAGATAATGGGGGCATGTCATGTTACGAACTCGCCTCCGCATGTCATGTTTCCTCCCACACGCACCCTCACCCCCCTCCCCCCTGGCTCGGCCTCGCGCTAACGCGGCAGTGCACTCGTTTGATAGGCGCAGTGCGGTTATTCTGCTTCCCCCCCACACGCACCCACACACCCCCTAAAGATAGATAATGGGGGCAAGTCCATACAAGGAAGATGTGTCAGCGCAACTATGCACCGAGGGGCAGTGCTGTTATTCTGTTCCCCCCCCCCACACACACGCACCCACACCCCCCTAAAGATAGATAATGGGGGCAAGTCCATACAAGGAAGATGTGTTAGTACAACTATGCACCGAGGGGCAGTGCGGTTATTCTGTTTCCCCCCCCACACGCACGCACACACCCCTAAGATAGATAATGGGGGCAAGTCATGTTACGGACTCGCCTCCGCATGCGACGACGCGGAACGCCGCGTCGTCACCTGCTATGGCTCGTTCCTGGCTCCGCCCCCCCCGGGGGGGGGGGGGGGGGGCCCGCCCCCCTCCCCCCGGCTCGGCCTCGCGCTAACGCGGTAGTGCGCTCGTTTGTGAGGCGCAGTGCGGTTATTCTATTTCCCCCCACATGCACCCACACACCCCCTAAAGATAGATAATGGGGGCAAGTCCATACAAGGAAGATGTGTCAGTACAACGATGCACCAAGGGGCAGTGCGGTTATTCTGTTTCCCCACCACACGCACCCACACACCCCTAAGATAGATAATGGGGGCAAGTCATGTTACGGACTCGCCTCCGCATGCGATGCCACGGCACGTCGCGTCGTCGCCTGCTACGGCTCGTTCCTGGCTCGGCCTCGCCCCGACCCCCCTCCCCCCGGCTCGGCCTCGCGCTAACGCGACAGTGCTCTCGTTTGATAGGTGCAGTGCGGTTATTCTATTTCCCCCCCCCACACGCACCCACACACCCTCTAAAAGATAGATAATTGGGGCAAGTCCATACAAGGAAGATGTGTCAGTACAACTATGCACTTTGGTGCGGTTCGGTGCGGGGGCAAGTCATGTTACGGTCGTTCGTAGAACAAAACTCACAAGAACTAGAACAAAAAAGTATCAGTCCAATTTACTGGTGGCGTCAAGTACTAGATTCTAAACAAAAAAATTGACGCCCCAACGATCATAAAAAGTATCAATCCAATTTAGTGGTGGAGTCAAGTACTACATTCGAACAAAACAACAAAAAAGAAAAAAATTGACCGCCCAAGGACAGGACCAGGTCTTGACGCTGCTAGATAACTTGAACTCGAGCCCATAGGCGAATCCCTAGTAGTCTGGACAACGCAGGGCCCACCCATCAGGGCCCATAGGTCAAAGAGAGAGAGCGAGCGCCGTGTATAAGCGCTTTGGTAAGTTTTCAGAGGAGCTCGACTGGTGTGCCTCGCCTGCGCTTATAAACTGGTCTACAACCCCCTCGACTAGCGAGGTGGGACTAAACCATAGCGCACGCGCACGCCGCGCTGCACAGCCGCGCGGACAAGCTATCTGGGCCGAAAACAACAACTCAGCTAGATGGCCCAACACAGTACTTCGCCCCATCAGAAAATTCCAGCCGATCACACACGACAAAAAATGCAGATATTAAAAAAAACCTCACAAGAAATGAGTTCAAAGACAAAAAATGTAAAAAGTTCAAACACATTTTAACTGTAAGAACTAAAAAAAATAGAAATACATATGTTTTTTTGGAAAATTAAACATAGAAATTTGTAAATAAAAATTTCAGAAGCAAAATTATAAAAAGTTCAACTACTACAATTCAAGTTAAAAAAATACTGTGCAGCAAAAGATGAAAATGTTTTAATTCTAAAAAATACTAGAAATATCATTATTTAACTGTTAAAAAAATGTGGTCCAAAATTCATCTAAAAAATATAGAAAAAAATGTTATACAACAAACAAATTTGATTGATAATTGACAACCTAAAATAGTTCAGTACTATCATTAACAGAATGTAAGTTCAGCAATCTCGAAACCAAAAAAAGGGGTTCTACAAACATCATCAGCATATAATTCCTTCTCCGAGCTATGTACATGAAAAATATACCAGTCAAAACAAAGGATGCCCATCAGTTCAACTATAGAATTTTTCAAGTACTAATATAAAAAATATATAAATAAAGCAGTTATTCTTGAGCAAAAACAGATAGGAAAAATTATACAAGCCATGAAGCTTTTGACCAGAAATCAGTCAACTTAAGATAAAGCATCAGTTCAAAAAACTGCACATGTCAAAAACATATGCAGATAAAACAACAAATTCAGAGGGGAGACAATTAAATTCATTTATTCATTTCAAACATCTGCTCCCTCACAACACAAATCTTAAAAACATAAATTCACTACTTCAATCATAACGGTCAAAGAAAGGACGCCATTTAGCCCTAGTGGATGGATGTGGAGCCGTGGCTGCTCTAGCCCTAGCCCAACTGATGATCTGAACATGGTTCCTTCCCCTGCCCTCTGGGAAAAGAAGCTCCAGTTCATTGGAGTTGCAGGTATCCATCACCTTGCGCGTAAGGTGTCTGTTGAACTCTGCATCCACTTCCTCCTCGGCAGCACGTTGTGCCATCTGCCTGCGCCTCCTCCTCCTCCTCTGCTCCACTGCTGCAGCCCTCGCATCGACGGCTTCCCCCTCCTCCTCTATGACCTTTCCCAACTCAGGATCCATTCTGGCTTTTCTTTTGGTTGCAGCTAGTGGAACGAAAGTGACAGAGGGCTCGGCCTTTATACTCAAAGTGCAGAGGGTATGGGGGGTAGGCAGCCAGTACAAGAAACTTGCTCCAATGTCAACTCACAGTAATTACAAGCTTTGACATGGAGAAGTCCAACTACACATATGGCGGCAGTAATTCAAAACAACACTGAAAAACACACAACTTAATTACGCAATTTGACCAGATTACAAGAGATCATAGGCTTCAGTCAGCCACCAAACACCACCTCCGCCAACGACCAATTCCTAGTCTACCGGCCACGTTTGAGCTAACGGCCGCGCCATTCCACGGGAACGAACACTGCAACACTAGCTACTGCATGCAGAAAACATAGACTATGAGCATGTACAAGAACGACTCCTGGTGCATTCTTATTCTGATGAAACTGAATAAATCGACACTTAGCTTAACTGAAAAAAGGAATAGGCAGGATTCGCTGTCTAACAGCAGCGGCTGTGGCACTGGCAGTAGCAGCGGAAGCAATAAGGGCCATGGCAGCGGCGGCCACAGGCGCGCACAGAAGCAGAAGGCATGGGTTTGCGCGCATGCGTAGGCGGGTGTGGTCGGAGGAGGCACGATGGGGCGACGCGAGACGGACAGAGGGCGCGGGCTGGATGGGGCGGCTGCGGGTGTGCGCGTAGGGCGCGACCAGAGGAGCGCGGGCACGGTGCAGTGAGCATGGGGAACGGGGCGATCTCGGTCATCAGGCGTGGCCGGCGCACGATCACGTCGGCGACGATCTACGACTACCAAAGGAGAGCACGGGGAGAAAGGGAGGATGCGGGGCTCACTGCCGTTGCAGAGAAGGCCCAGGGACGACTTGAGACGGCCGGAGTCAACGATTGTGGTTGGCGGTCCGAGGAGGATGACGGAGGTCGGGGACGAGGACGATGTGCGACGGGGCGGGGCCGATTAGGTGACAACAACGAGCAGCGCACGGCGACGGGGACGAATGCGCGACGATGAGGAGCAACGAATGGCCCGCAACATCGCGCCGGAGAACGCCCGGAAGCTCCACGTTGCATCCCCTATCTCCGCCGTCGTACATACAGGAAGATTGGTTCAAATAAAAAACCTCGTCAGTCCAATCTGTACATCACATTAGTTCATGAACGGTAACAGAATAATATACATCTGGGCTATTCTGTTACTAGTAACAGAATAATGTTGGCCCTATAAGGGAGCGTGTCCGGTTTCCAAAATCAGCCCATCAACCGTCTTCGAATGAGAAAAAAAAAACTAAATACAGCCCACCCTAACCTCTGCCCACCCACCTAGACATTAAACGACCCGCCTCTCCAACCTTCTCTTGGCCACCGGCGGTGCCATCCCGCCCCACCTCCTCCTCGAATACCGGTGCCGCCCCGCCTCACCTCCTCCCCGGCTCGCAGGGCCGGCCCACCCCACCTCCTCCCCAGCTGGTGGCGCCACCATAGCCCACCTCCTTCCTGGATCATGGCACCGCCCCACCTCCTCCTCGGCTCCCGGCGTCGCCCGGCTCCCATCCTCCAACTTCCCCCGATCCAGGCACCACCCTGCCCCTACCTCCTTCCTGGATCCTGGCACCGCACGCCCCATTCTCCTCGGATCCCCGCGACACCTAGTCCCCAACCTCTCCAGCTCCAAGCGCCGCGAACCACCGTCCTATGCCAGCTCCTATAGCCGCCTCCACCTATTTCCTCCCATGGGGCTGACGGTGCGAATTTGGCCGATATGGCGGGGCGGTTACACTCGCTGGGGTGGAGCTCCTCCGCCTATAGCTATCGATCCATAGTTCATTGGTAGTACAGGCTCTAAAACTACCCAATACATGTTGGGGGATATTTCTGGTATCATGTATCCTTGCTGGCTTGTAGCTGTAATTTTGATTACATAGCAGTACAGTTTAGTTGTCTCCGAAGTTTTGATTCACAACAGTACAATTTGGTCCCAACTGCCATGATTCTGCAAACCATTGTGCACCGAGAAGATGGTTCTTTGTTGCAATAACTTGTGGGGAAAATGCAGTGAAAAAATAAATGTGTTCCCAAAAGTTCATATGATATACTGTTGTTAATTCAATTTCCTTTATATACCTCTACACATGTTTGTCGAATTGATGGCAAGGAGCTAGAATTGTTTTTTTGTTCATATTTCTTGTTTCTTAAAACAACTAATGTGCTACTATCAAAATGGAAGCCACAATAAAGATCTCATCTCAACATGCACGATTCAGCCCTGTTTTCTTGTGTATACTACTAAATCGACAATGTTACCGAACTTGTGTTCTCGCTGATTTGAAGTGTTGCTGGTAGCATTTTTATACTGATCTAATTTTGGTTGGAAGTTTAATGAATCCATGCATAGTTCAACTTTTGGGAAGTTAAAAGTTGAAGAAGTGTCTTAGAGAAAACTTGGAAGTTTTGTCTTTATAAAACAGACAACAAAAATATATGTGTTGTACGTTCAAAAGACAAAAACCTAAGATGTTTAGGACATAGTTCTAGAAAATCCCCGATCAACACGTTCCCTGGAAGCCATGCGGCAGCTACCACCACTATGAGCTACCGGTGCAACGTCCCACCAGCCCCCATGTGCCTCCATCCCTCATCACAAACCATTTGTTCCCCATCGCGCCTCCTCCGGCTTCTTTCATGGCTGTTGTCGGATCACGGGTTCTAGCAAAAACCTCAAGGTTCGGACACTTGGGTGCGCACGAAGGTTTTCTCCCTATCGATCCATGCCCTAACTCTCTTAAATCTAGCGGACAAACTACACGAACTCACAAGATAAAGACACAAGATTTATACTGGTTCGGGCCACCGTTGTGGTGTAATACCCTACTCCAGTGTGGTGGTGGTGGATTGCCTCTTGGGCTGATGATGAACAGTACAAGGGGAAGAATAACCTCCTGAGGTTGAGGTGTTCTTATACTCGGTGAACTTGTGTGGGTGAGATGATCTTGGATCCATCTCCAATCAATTGGTTATCAGGCCCCCTCTCTACTGTGGTGGCTAGTTCTACTTATATAGGCCATGGTCCTCTCCCCAAATATTGAGTGGGAAGGGAGCCAACAATAGCCAATTCGAAAGGGGACAGCTAGTACAGCTTATCCCGACGAAAGCGGTCTTCATCTCCCAAAGGCTCTGGTGGTGACGTCGTCCTGGGCTTCATGGTGACCTCCGTAATTCTGTCCTTCTTGTCTTGGTCTCGTTGCACCAATATGGAAACCTTTGTATGATACCTCGGTACTCCATGCCCGCGCTTGCCCCCTTGGCACCAAAGAGAAAGCAAGGACACTGCGCGCTGGCGCCCTCCTGGTGCCTGCCTGGTCTCGATTATCATGGCTCACGTGACGAGGACCTCGCGAGGTTTGCCTTGCCTTGATCTCTCCGCCCCTCGCGAGCCTTCCTAGCGAGGCCGCTCCTGAGGAGGTCTTGCGTCGTCCGCCTCGTGAGGCTTGGCCCCTCGCGAGGGTGTTGAATGCCTTGTCAATGAAGATGGGCCGTACATACCTGCCAGCCCAGCCACGCCGTGGGCCGCAGGCAGGCAAGTCTAGGGACCCCCGTTCCCAGAACACCGACAGTACCCTCCGAGCCCAAGGCGCGCTCGAGCTTGGCTTCGAGGCAAAGCCAAAAGGTCAAGCGCGGAGCGCTGCGGGCCCCAAAAGCCTGCGGCCTCGGTTGACACGTGGTGGTTGATTGGACGTGGGCGTCTCCACTTCCCCACGCTGCCTTTGAATCTGCTTGGCTATGCGGCCCTCGCAACCTACACAGTTATCCTCCTATCGCCCACGCCTTGCTCCCCAGTCCTTCTACTTCCTCGAGACTCTGCTCCTCCTCTCCAATCTGACCTGCACTCCGCCTGCTTCATTGCTGTGGCGCCGAAACAAGCAGACAAGGGGAAGAAGCCTCTGCCTTCGCCAAGTGCGCCTCCAGTCGGCCGATCCTTTGTGCTCAACGACGAGGCCATGGACAAGGTGCGTCCCATGCTCGCCACCAGCTTCAACGAGTGGGGGGAGACAGTGGCTTGGCCTCCATCTTGCGCTCGCATCGCTCGGATGGTCACCAAGGTCCCAATCTTCATTGATGCCCTTTGGGTGGGCCTGATTCCCCCTTTCTCTGCCTTCTTCAACGCGGTGCTTGAACACTACCAGATCCATATGCTGCATCTCGACCCCCAATCCGTGACTCTCCTCGCCGTCTTGGCCTTTGTGTGTGAAGCCATGGTGGGCATCGCTCCTTCTGTGGCCCTTCTCCGCCATTTCTTCACATTGCATCTGATTGATCCCCGGCAAAGCTCGGGGTGCGTGAGCTTCCAGGCCGTGGCCGCGACGGCGGGCACGGGGATCGACTTCGAGCTTCCTCCATCCATGGGCGAGTTTCAAACACGGTGGGTATTAGTCGACGTCGGTGTGCTCAGCCCTCTACTCCACGCCCCGTCAGCGCCTGCCGTTCCGCACTCCGGCTGGGGCCACGAGAGGCTCGCGATCCCCGTCTAGTCCCCATCTGGCTCAGGCTAAGGATGCTGAAGGACCGCGGCATGACAGCGCCGATGGTGGTGAAGGAGTTCATCAAGCACCGGGTTGCTCCGCTTCAGCGCCATTCTCGCCCAATGTGGACCTTGCTCAACAGCCAGGACCATATGAGGTTTCAGGAGTCCGGGCTCCTCCTTGGGACGCGGCAAATGGTGCTCAAGGTCCTGACAGGTGTCCCTTCGCTGGACGACTTGCCTGGGAAGAACTGTCTGCTGTATCGCTGAAAGAACAAGGCCGAATTCGTAGGGGGCATGCGTCCCTTTGATGAGTGGGGGCTGCGGCCGGATGGCCTGGTGGGGTCCCGCGAGAACCCTGTCAGCGTGGTTCCCCTCTTCGTTGCTGGCGCCGAGCCCGTCCCAAATGTGGGTGCAGGGTGACGAACGCCGTCAGAGGCTTGCGGCAAGAGTGCTGATGTGCGGACGCCGCCTGGAGCTCCTGGCGCGTCGTCCACAGGATCCCATGATTCTGGGACGTCGGCCGCTAAGACGATGCAACACGCGACTCCCGAGGCCGAAACTCTGGAGGCCTTAGGAAGTCGCGGTGAGACGGCTCCCAACTGTTCTCCGCAGCCAGTCACCGCTGAAGTTGTTCTCTCGAGCTCTTCTCCGGCTTCATCCCGTACTGACCGCCACGTTCAGCGTTTTGGTCGGCTTTGCGTGGACTTCGAGGAGCTCCGCAAGAGGAAAGGATTTCCGAGTGGCAGTGGTATCTTCGGGCCGTTGAAGCAATGAAAGTACATCGTCGTCGACGAGTAAGTACCTTATCTTGGTGATCTTCTGTGCGCCGCCTTCCTTTCCTGACGATTGTCCCCTTAGGACCCCTTCTGCCAAGGCCGTGAAATCTCCTGAGAGGCAGCTCCCTCTCGTCCCGTCGCACCCGCCAAGCTCCAGCGCTGCAGGCTCGGGCGCTGCCCACGGCGTGGGGTCAGCCATGGGAGTTAGTCCGTCATCAAGGCGCCCCAAGCTTGCGCCTTCGCTGTCCTTTCTTCGCGGCCTTGCTCGGAGCGCAGCAGGCGTGCCAAGCGCTCCTCCCCTGGTCACGTCGGCAGCTGGCTGTCCTTGACCCTGGGGTCTTCTTCAAGCAGCGGGTCTTGTTCAGTTCGGGCCCCTCGCGAGGGCTAGCTGGCGCCAAATGTCGGATCACGGGTTTCGGCAAAATGCTCAAGGTTTCAACACTAGGGTGCGTGCGAAGGTTTTCTCCCTATCAATCGACGCCCTAGCTCTCTAAGATCTCGCGGACAAACTACATGAACTCACAAGACAAAGACACAAGATTTATACTGGTTCGGGCCACCGTTACGTTGTAATACCCTACTCCAGTGTGGTGGTGGTGGATTGCCTTTTGGGCTGATGATGAACAGTACAAGGGGAAGAAAAGTCTCCTAAGGTTGAGGTGTTCTTGTGCTTGGTGAATTTGTGTGGGTGAGATGATCTTGGATCCGTCTCCAATCAGTTGGTTATCAGGTCCCCTCTCTACTGTGGTGGCTAGTTCTACTTATATAGGCCCTGGTCCTCTCCCCAAATATTGAGCGGGAAGGGAGCCAACAACGGCCAATTCGAAAGGCGACAGCTAGTACAGCTTATCCTGACAAAAGCGGTCTTCGCCTGCCAAAGGCTCTGGTGGTGACCTCCGTCTTGCCGTCCTTCTGGTCTTGGTCTCGTTGCACCAATATGGAAACCTTTGCTTGATGCCTCGGCACTCCGTTCCTGCGCTTGCCCCTTGGCACCAAAGAGGAAGCAAGGACACTGCGCACGCTGGCGCCCGCGTGGTCTCGATCGTCATGGCTCACGTGAAGAGGACCTCGCGAGGTTTGCCTTGCATTGATCTCTCCGCCCCTCGCAAGCCTGCGTGGGGAGTCCGCTCCTGAGGAGGTCTTGCGTCGTCTGCCTCACGAGGCTTGGCCCCTCGCGAGGGTCTTGAATGCCTTGTCGATGAAGATGGGCCGTACAGACCTGCCAGCCCAACCACGCCGTGGGCCGCAGGCAGGCAAGTTTGAGGACCGCCATTTCCAGAACGCCGACAGCTCTGGAAAATCACTGATCAGGTATGTTTTATTCAGACCACACTAAAATGGCCAAATTATACTTAATATTTGCATTGTCCTAAATTCTTCCACTCTTTGGAAACAAAGTCACATAATGGATGTCAACATAGTATCCCATGGTTTTGCAAGAAATCATACAATAAGTGTAGCATTCACTATGTATTTTATCATCAGTTAAAAAAAATAATAGAAAAGTTCCATTTGAGTTATCGAAATAGCACAATTTATTGGTTTTATATTATATAATAAATGATGCACCGAGATGTTGTAATAGTTCGACTCTGAGAGCTAGTAAGTTCGATGATAAAAACAACATAGGGCATGTGAGTTTGTGCGTAGCATACCTGTTAGGACCGAGAGTATATCGACCAGAGGGGGCGTGAATGGGAGATTCAAAATTTCGAACTGATCCCAAAACATAGCAGCAGAAATCAGGTATGAAGGAAAACAACTCAATCAAGCATGGCGTTGAGGACTGTCGGCGTCCTGGGAACGGGGGTCCCCAGACTTGCCTGCCTCCTGCCCACGGCATGGCTCCACCAACGGCCTTGTACGGCCCATCTTCATTAGCGAACACTCAAGACCCTCACGAGGCGGATGACTCAAGACCTCCTCGGGGGAAGCCTCCCTAGGCTGGCTCGCGAGGGGCGGAGAGATCAAGGCGATGGGCACCTCGCGAGGTCCCTGTGACACAAGCCATGACGACCAAGGCTAGGCGGGCGCCAGCGCGCAGTGTACTCGTTTCCTCTTTGGTGGTAAAGAGGCAAGAGCAGGCAAGGAGTCCCGAGGCATTAGACAAAGGTTTCCATATCGCTGCAACAAGACCAAGACCAGCAGGACGGCAGGATGGAGGTCACCATGGAGCCCAGGACGGCGTCACCACCAGAACCTTTGGCAGGCAAAGACCACCTTTTGTTAGGATGACTTGTACTAGTTGTCTCCCTTAAAATTTGGCCGTTGTTTGATCCCTTCCCGCCTACATTTGGGAAGAGGACCATGGCCTCAATAAATAGGACTAGCCAGCACCGCAGTCAAGGATCAGCTCATCTTGGATTGGATCCACTCCACCAAGATCTCTCACTAGCTCATCGAGCTCAAGGGCACCTCTCCTCAAGAGGCTGTTCTTCCCATTGTATTGTTCATCATCAGCCCAAGAGGCAATCCACCACACCACACTAGAGTAGGCTGTTACACCACATCGGTGGCCCGAACCAGTATAAACCCTATGTCCTTTGTTCTGCGGTTCGACGTATTGAGCTTTGAGATTGTGATGAGAGTGTGAGCTAGGGGGAGGAGAGATCTTCGTGTGCACCCAGAGTTCGAACCTCAAGGGTTTTGTCAGAACCCGAAATCCGACAAGGACCATGCTCATCGACGTATGAAGCAATTATGGCATGGGCATGCTGTAACACAGGTTTGATCACAATGATAGTAACACTACAGAAAATCACATGAAGTAGCATGAGGTATAACATGGCATGCACAACAAGCGGATATATTAGCAGTTTATACAGATCATCCGATAAAAATATGGTAAAAAATTAAAACAAGAGATGAGGAAAACAAGATGAACACTAGGATATCTAATGGCAAACAACAAAGTTTGATCGATGTAAATGAAATATACAACAGAAGATAAAGATCAGATAAACTATTGACACAGAGCACAAAAGTAAACTATTGAAGGAATTGTAGTAGATTAGAATGAACGAGTGGTGCTCAATGGCGACATTTGGATTTGGTACACCAGTTCACCCTTCTGCCGAAGGGCTACGTCTGGTTGGAGGTGCTGTGACTTAACATGGAAGATAAACTCTCTTCGCCCTATTCTCCTTCAACGCTGAGCTGATCAGACTCAGGTTGATTTCACTCGTGGCAGATCCTTGTCGGCAATATCCAAACCTTTGGTCGACCTTCACGAACCACAATCACTCTTGGTTGCTAAAGATCTAGGTCAGTGAAGATAACAACTCTTCAACACCTTAGCCGAAACCTATCCGTCTAGAGAGTGCGCAGCTCTCAAGAGTAATAGGTACAAGAACTCTAACTCAGAACTACTATGATGCTAAACCACTGTCTATGTTTTGGGCTCTTGATTTTTCTGTCGGTGGATCTTAAACTCAAATCACCTGGAGAGGGTTTGCACAAATCAATATTCTCAGAAATCTCAAGCAGAGCAGCCAACGAACATCGTTGGAGCAGGCTGGCTATTTATAGCCGCAGGCTTCCCTGATGGGAAATGACCAAATTGGACATCGAGACCAGCCAATGGCCGAATGACATGTGTCAAACGGTCAGATTTGAGCTCAATGGTAATATTACTTGTGGAGCAAGTAATGCTAACTCCTCGGTCTAGACAAATCTATCGCAGCGAAGAAGATCACAGTCTCTTGCTGACAAGTATTTGCTCGAAACACAAACAGATTTCTCTCGCAACTTTCATAGGTTTAGGCTAAGCATCACAACGGGTCTAAGCTTCGAGAACCTATACCCCTATTAATAGTACAGAGGTCCTATGACTCAAATAAACAGAGGAAGAACAACAAAATTAATACTACGTCTTCACTTTGTCTTCAACTTTCATGTCGGCACTGTTAATTTCTTTGGATGTCCATACCAAAGCATATGCTTCGCTTCAGCAGTAAACATCCGAGGTGTTAATTCCTTCACATCAATATGACTTCAACAAATATAGCTCATTCTTCTCTGCAACGCAGATGTGCTTCGATGATTTTTCGGGGTTCGTTTGGACATTTTATGCATTAACTGAGTTTTCAATGCATTTATGAGCATAATTCAAATTTGAACTACATGCACATGCTCCAGTGATATAAATTTTATGAAAAATCAAATATATGTCCTTGGGTGCATGCTTAGGTGCAATGCAAGAAATGGGAATGAATTTCAAACACCAGGGCACCGTTGATTGTCGGCAAAACATTGAGATGCTTTATTTTTAAATTCTAGTAAATCCAAAACTCGTCTGAAATTCATGAAACTTGGCATTCTATCATGGAATGGCACCTGACATGCTGTGGTATTTTTCGTGTCCATTTTGAGAGAAGGCACACTCAAATAGTGACATCCAACAAAGGCATTTTGAAAAAATAGCTGCCACTATAATATCTCAAATGTTTGTATAATTCAAACCATGTGCGTTCTATTACCATTCACGTGATGCCACGTGTCTTGGTTTTAATGGTTGTACGAGGTGTCGTGCGGATAACTGCTTCACTTGACTGAATGGGAGGCATGCGAGTGTAGTCTGGTGCGCAGGCTGACCGAGAGGCGTGCAAAATATCCTCGAATGCGCAGCCTCATTGGGAAGCATGCGAGCTGTACGCTGTGCAGGCTCACCGGGAAGCAAGCCCTTTGACTTCCAAGGCCGCTCGCCTTCCTCTCCATGTGCATGCCCCCCTCGGCGGCATGGGACACCGCCATCGAACGCTACCTCTCAGCGCCGCCAGTTGCCGTCCTCCCGCGCCCCGCCCGTCGACCTAGGGATGACAAGATGCAAAGTGAGAGAAGGATTTGTACATCTCTTCAATGCAAACGGTTCTTTTGGATGACCCGTGTGCAACCACTTACAAATAATTTGGTGCGATCAGCATCTGTCATATTGGGTATGTTACCATTTCTCAAACTAGAAAGAATGACATTTGTTGATCTAGTAACATTGCCATTTGTCAACCTTGTAACACTGCGATTTGTCAAAATATGAAGCTAAAAATCACTAGCAGTATCTAATTTTTGCAACAAAAATTCAGTAATTAGGCATAGATTTCATTCATAGATTAAGCAATCGTTCTTAATTTATACAAGCAATTCAACTCGACAGCTGAACCGACCAAACTTTTCCCCAATTGTTGCCAACCACGTACTGAAATAGCTAGTTCAACTATATTCACTAGCTAATTTTAAGTACGTTGTACAGTTCCACCACATCCATAGTCAGATGAACCGAACAAAATAGCCCCTAAATACTACTACTACGGAGGGGCTTTGTACTACTTCCAGCTGTCTATTCTCTGCCGAGCGCACTTAGTAAGAGGCGGAGGAGGAGGAGCCTACCGACGAGCTGGGCAACCGCAATACGGTGCCTGCCGCTGTTTCAGCTTCAGTGACGCTCACCTCGAATGCCCTCTGCCGGTCCAGACGACCCTCTCCTCATAGATCTCCTAAGTCCCCGCCTCTAAGGCGGCGTGTGCCGTGGCCATGGCGGCGGTAAGGCTTTTTGCGTGCTCGACGAGGCGCTCTTCCTCCTCCCACAGGAACTCGGTGTAGCGCGCAACGTCATTGACGCACGTGCGGGCATCCACCTCTGCTTCCCACCTTCGGGCCGCGGTGGCGGAGCGGGTGATGACCCTGGTGGTTGACGGCAGGTTGGCGGCTACAGCGGCCGACGAAGGGGTGGCGGCCACGACCACCACCTCCCGCCTTCAGACCGCGCTGGCGGAGTGGGTGATGGCCATGGTGGCCAGCAGTGGGTGGCGGCCACGACGCCCACCTCCCGCCTTCGGGCCGCGGTGAAGGAGCGGGCGATGGCCCTGGCTTTCGACGGTGGTGTAGTGGCAACGGCGTGTGGTGGGTGTTCCGCGCACACCCAACAGGGACGCCACATGCACTACACTACGCTGGGGACTGCGGCGCCGCCGCGGTGTAGCTTCCCAGCTAGAGCTGTCCTCTGATGACGGCGGAGTGGTTGAGCGACGACGATGGTCTGGTACCATTGGCGATTGTGGGAGAAGCAGATGAGATAAGCTACAGGGAGGGAGCGGAAAATGCGACGCAAGACTCGCCAGCCGTGAGGGTTTATATAGCAGGTCGGTAAGCATTGGGATTTTGGGGGATTTCACCGAGTCGGGCGGGAAGCTTGCGCGGGAACCTGCAAGGTTGCACGGGAACGGGCTCACCGACGATTCATTGGCGCCACCGTTTGGCCAAAAGAACGCACCCGCGCACTGCGCAAGCTTGCGCTAGAAGCTGTCTGTGGCAGCGGGGTGACAAGATGTGCGAGAGGAGGACGAAAGGCCACGTACACATACGGTTAATAAAAAATGTTTGCGATTTAATGACCTACTATGCCCCCGTCCTGGTTTATATGTAGGATTTAACTAATAAAATACGAATGCATGTCGCCAAAGATAATATCATTCGAGTCGTATTTGAACATATTTTCCAGCTATACAATTTTTGTAACATGCATTAACACTTTTTTGGTTAAATTTAAGGTTATATACCAGCAAGCGTTTGTCCGCAACACACACGTCTTATTCCAACACAAACAGCTCGGATGGATCAACTGTATGCCACGTATCCCACATGCAACTCTAATTTAATTCGTGCTTGATGTCTCCGACATCGCTCGCACAGTTCGTCTTATTTACCACCTATCACTTTGCCGCCCTGTGCTCGAGTCCATCGGAAGCTCTGCTCGCCGTTAGGTGCCGCAACGCACTGTGCTCGCCGTTAGGCGCCGCGGTGCGCTAGTCTTGTGGAAACCTTTCCCTTGCGTGTTCAATTGCTATATATATATATGTGGTTGCTTGCTGTTGAGGCGACTGCGGAGCGCTCTGCTCTCGTCACTCCACGCATGCTCTGCCAGCTGTTGGGCGTGTGCACGATCACGTCGAGGGCCTCATTTGCATGCGGTTGCATCACGCACATTGCCACGTGATGCAGTTACGTGCGGCACGATGGAGTTATGCACTGCAAATTAGAACTGCCATCAAGGCCTGCCGATATTCCTGGTCGTCCGGCTTCCCCTATAATTCCAGCGGCCATTATAACCTTAGTCTCTTGAACCTTTCGATCGCGCCCCACAACACAACAAGCACACCCACGATGACACATAGAGAGGGGCTGTCTAGAGGCGCTCCAACTGAGCTCGGCGAGCATAGAGTGGAGACCCATGCGAGGGAGACGGATCTCTTGGTGGTGTACACCATCGACCCGACCTTGGTGGAAGACTTCATCAACAGTGTTGAGCAGTTGCTTGCTCGAGACAAGTACAAGGTGGTCGGCATCGACCTCCACTACACCGCCGGTCGTCCCGGCATAGATCAGAAGGTTGCCGTCGCCCAGTTGTGCGTGTGCCATCATGTACTCATCTACCACTACTACATGGCCACAGAGCCTTGCGACCGTTTCAATAGGTTTGTCAACAACACATACTACAAGTTCGACATGGTGGAAACCACCAACGATATAAAAGCGCTCAGTGTTACGGGCTTGGCCTGCAATAACCTTGTTGAAATCCATGACCACTACATGGTTTGGGGCAGCATGAAGAAGGACTCCCTGGTCGAACTCGCCTCGGCCATCATCGACCCCTAATACGAAAAGATGAAGCAGGATGCCCAGAGAACAAGTCCCATATCCTGGCACAGGGCCTGGATGCGGCAACTGGATGAATGTCACCTTAGGTTCGCGGCCAAGAGCGTGTACACATGCTACGAGATGCACAGGAGGATCGTTGACATGAGGAAGTGACTCGTTACCCAAATCGACGAGCCCGGATAGAGCTACAACTAGAGCAAAGTGTCACAAGAAGTAGATGATGACCATATGATCGTTTATGCTAGTTAATCATGCATGTAATATATAGTTTACTTTATTGGTGTGTGGAAATGTCATGTGTGTAGTAGCCACCTATGTAAGTGGATGTTTAATTTGATTATGCAACCATGTCCTTATAAGTGTGTGTATAATGTTGTTGTTCTGTATGCAATCCCATCGCATAACACACACGTCTTATTAGCAGCAACCGTCCGTGTTATTATCGGTCTTCACACACATTTTTGATTACATACCTGTTTGCCGCGTATCACAGACATCTTGTTATATTGAACCGTTTTTGTTCTCTTGTCTCAACACAGACAGTTCATCTGAGTGAACCGCATGCGGTATATTGCACACACCGTGATCTGGCAGACCGTTTCTTTTGTTCATCCGAGTGAATCTTATACTGTATATCGCACACACCTTCATCTGGCTTCCCATTTCTTTCGTTCCTCCTCATCGCAAATAGTTAATTGAACTGAACCGTATGCCCTGCATCACACACACAACTAAAATCTAAACCGTGTTTGATGCATCCTCCATCGCAAATGTTTTGCACCTTTTTTGACAGTTTTCTACACCACCGTTTGCGATTATTGCATCACACACTGTTTCCTCGAAGGGTCTCTGATCGTAGTGTCGCGTTAGCAGCATGCTGCAGTAGTGTAGACCTTTCCTGAACACCGTTAATGCAAGAATAGATTGTTAGAAACAAACTGTCGATGTTAATTTTGGTGATGAGTCTCATGATTTTAATTTTTCCAAGTTTAGGACAAATCATCATAAGAAAGAATTGCCTAGTAAGGAACAAATAATTGGTCTTGCTTCTATTGCCGTGCCTCCTACTGATCCACTAGAACAATATTTGCTAGACCATGAAAATGATATGCATGTAGCGACCCGACCCGAATGGATCAAGTCTCTATGCTTATGTGTCATCCCTGGATCAGTATGCTGACACACACAGTACTCGAAGGATTTATAACAGAGGTAAATCACATGTATAAAGTAACGTAAATACTATTACCTCAATCCAAACTCACGGAAGCAACAAGGTTGTGGTTACCCATCAACACCAACGGCAAAGTTGAGTGTAGAAATCGTAACCCTAACGTATCACTTACTCGTCGTAAGAAACCTGCAACATAAGACGTTGCAGCCCGAAACGGGTCAGTACATTGAATGTACTGGCAAATTCACACCATAGAGAATAATGAACAATGGCTATCACTATATGCATATTTGGCTGGTGGAAAAGCTCTATGGTTATAAGGTTTTTGCGTAAAGCCAATTTTTCCCTACTGCAAAGGAATAAGATTAATTACTATCATGGTGGTTGTGAAACATTGAGAATGGTTGACAACATTCTCAATCCCAATTAAAAGTAATTAAAACCCAACAACATTAATTAGAAGTAACGTGATGAGATTCACAATGATATTCAAGTACTAGATACTCAAGTTGTCCATAACCGGGGACACGGCTAATCATGATTAGTTTGTTACTCTGCAGAGGTTTGCGCACGTTTCCCCACAAGACTCGATCGCCTCCGTTTGGTTTCTCACACTACATGGTGTTTGAGAAGACGGATGACCGAGACACAGTCTTTCAGAAGCGCTAGCACCTTACATGTGGGGTAGACCGTACCACCTACAACCCCTACATCTGCTAGTCCACCCCGTAAGAGTTCGCACAACTTAGTCAACTATGCCAGAGCCCATAATGGCTTGTGGCTGCACACGTAAGTTTCTAGCATGAAAGATCTTATAATCCCTTTGAGCCTGGGTGGCGGTCCAAAAAAAACAGGCAAGTCCTGATAGACATCAGGTGCCTCAATCCACCCAGATGTGTGTTTAAGTTGCCACCTTAGATAAACCATTAAAATTATCAATCTCACATCTGTCATGGATATCACTCATCCAATCCACGTCTACTAGCATAGCATGGCATAATAAGCAAACGTAGAGTAACTCCCAAGGGTTTGATAATAATACAGGTAATAGGTACTACCTCATCTACTTCCCATCCCACAGTTTAATTAGATCCTAATCATGCAATGTGTGAGGATCGATCTAATGCAATAAAACATGGGTTGTAGAAAAGGTATGATCAAAGTGTGAACTTGCCTGCAAAGTTGATGAAGATGATTCGCACTCAAAACTCTTGATATCTCTACTCATCACACTCCGGTCAATCTATCGTAAGCAAGCAATAGTAACCACACAATAAGTACTCATCTAATGCACAGGGAAAAATCGAACAAGAGAACGAACCAGATAGTTCAATTTAAGAACTCCGGTTGCAAAGAAAGAACTAACCGAACAAAGAAACGGAAAACAAACGGCGGCAGAAAACAACTCGGTTCTAGCAAGTTGAAACTAGGTCAAATTTTACTATAGCAAAAACTTGTTCAAGTTGATTAGACGGAACGGCGGTTTCGAGCCGAAACTCCAGGCGCTTGAATCACCTGATTCCGATAAACGGGCGAGAAGATAAACTAGAACGAAGATCGGATCTGAGATCGCGATCGCGGAATAAATCCGACGAGTAAAAAAAAAGAACGGTTATACGAACGGGCGTCGTTAACCTAGAAGAATCCGGTGATCACGTTCGCTAGGACGAACGGTCCAGCAAACGGTCCAAAGGCAACTAAATCGGAAAAGAAAACGAATCCGATCTAGGGTTTTGGAAAAAGAGTTCGAAACGAAAAACCGATCTAGAACACCGGAACGGTTTGGCGAAGAATCGGAGAGAAAACGAATCGGTAGAGAAGAAAAGAATCGGAACGGTTTATAAGAAAACCGAACCGAGGGAAAGAAGAGACGCGGCGCGGTACCTCCGGCGAACGGCGGCGACGGCGGCGGCGGTGCACAAGGCGGCGGCGGCGGCGCGGCAAGGTGCGGCGGCGGCGGTGACGCAGGGCAGCGGCGGCGCGGCAAGGTGCGGCGGCGGGGTGACGCAGGGCGGCGGCGGCGGTGATGCATGGCGGTGGCGGCGCGGCAAGGTGCGGCGGCGGCGACGCAGGGCGGCGGCGGCGCGGCAAGGTGCGGCGGTGGCGGTGACGCAGGGCGACGGCGGCGCGGCAAGGTGCGGCGGTGGCGGTGACGCAGGGCGGCGGCGGCGCGGCAAGGTGCGGCGCAGGGTGAGAGGCGCGGTGGAGGCTTGGGGCTTTTGGGTTTGATGATTTAGAGGGGGGGTGTGGGAGTATTTATATTGGGGAGGGGTGAGGAGACTTGGGGTAGGGGACAAGAAATAAGAATAGGAGTAGGAAAGATCTAGAAAAATAAACGGAAGTAGGACAAAAGTCCTACTAGGATTTCCTAAAAGAAAGAGGCGGCAGCTCCCTGGCGCCTGGCGCCTGCGCACGGGGAGGCTGGGGCGCTAGCGATGGCCTTGGCCTCGGCCGGCTGGTGGCTTGGGCCTTTGGCCCAAGGCGCTGCAGTTTTTTTAAACAGATTTCGCGCGCAGAAAAAAAAACGAAAAAGAAAACTAAACGGGCTCCAAAACTAATAAAGTAAATTTTCCCTGACTCCTAAAAATGAGCCGAACAAAATGAACTTTTCTCCGGACCTAAAAAGCAACTTTTGAAAACGCGCATTTTTCCCTATCCAAATAAAAACAAACAAACACCGGAAAACAAAATTTGATCTATTTATTAAATCTTCATTTTTCCTAAATTTCGGGAAAGTCATATTATTCCCGCTCTCTTATTTTGACATCGGAAAATTATTGAAGATGAAATAAATAAATCAAATGATCCTCTTTTCCAATTCGAGAAAACTCTCAAATAAGAAAATAACGAAATCTCCAACTCTCTCCGAAGGTCCTTGAGCTGCGTGAAATTTCTAGGATCGACCAAAAAGCAAGAAAATAAGATATGCATGATGATCTAATATTCCAAATTGAAAATAAAATAAATTCAAAGAACTTTGAATTTAATTCTTTGAAACTCCCAACTCATATTTCATATAATTTGAAGAAGTCATTTTATCTTCTCTCGTGAAAATCATTGAGTCACATAAAGTTTCAGAATTGGAATATTTTCAAATGAAATTCAAATGTTTTCAGCACCCCTTGTCATTTAAATAAATGGAAGAATTCATGTCATCTTCTCTCCAGGGTTTCGTGGTGAAAAGAATTTGAATTCACGGAGATCAGAAAACAAATATGAAAGTTTGGGAAAGTCCTTTTATTCCCTCTCATTTAACTTTCAAAAGTTTCGAATTCACTCACTTTCAGACAATCAATCAAACAATCAGTCAAATCTATCTATTTATTATAATATTCCAAAATTTAGAATTTTGGGATGTTACAATGCATCTGCATGAAAGAAATGAAATGGATAAGATTCTCTTTGAACAAAGTCCTCTGTTTAATTACAATTTGCCTATTGAAACTGTAGGAGGTCCTCCTCCACCTAAAGGTGATCCTGTGTTCGAATTAAAGAAATTACCAGACACTTTGAAATATGCTTATCTTGATGAGAAAAAGATATATCATGTTATTATTAGTGCTGACCTTTCAGAACATGAAGAACAAAGATTATTAAAGGTTCTGAAGAAGCACCGAGCTCCTATTGGATATACTCTTGATGATTTAAAGGGCATTAGTCCCACTCCCTATCACCACAAAATTAATACGGAGCCTGATGCTAAACCCGTTGTTGATCACCCATGACATTTAAATCCTAAAATGAAAGAAGTGGTAAGAACTGAAATATGAAAGCTTTTGGAAGCAGATATAATCTATCCTATAGCCTATAGTAGATGGGTAAATTCTTTTCATTGTGTCCCTAAGAAGGGAGGCATTACTGTTGTTCCTAATGATAAAAATAAACTTCATCCACAAAGAATTGTCACTAGTTATAGAATGGTAATTGATTTTTGAAAATAAAAAAAAGCTACTAGAAAAGATCATTACCCTCTATCTTTTATTTTTCAAATTGCTAGAAAGATTGGCAATGCACACACATTTTTGCTTCCTTGATGGATATTCCAGTTGTTCTCAAATACCCGTCTCACAACCTGATCAACAGAAAACCATCTTTACTTGTCCTTTTGGAACTTATGCTTATAGTCGTATGCCTTTCGATTTATGTAATGCACCTACTACCTTTCAAAGATGTATGACCACTATATTCTCCGATTTTTGTGAAAAGATTGTTGAGGTTTTCAAGGATGATTTTTCTGTTTGCAGAACTTCTTTGGATGATTGCATAAGCAACCTTGTTCGAGTTTTGCAGAGATGCGAGCAAACTAATCTTATCTTGAATTGGGAGAATTGCCACTTTATGGTTAATGAAGGTATTGTTTTGGGACATCAAATTTCTGAATGAGGTGTTGAGGTGGATAAAGCTAAAGTTGATGCAATTGAGAAAATGCCATGTCCTAAAGATATCAAAGGTATTCTTAGTTTCCTCAGTCATGCGGGTTTCTATAGGAGATTTATTAAAGACTTCTCTAAAATTTCTAGGCCTCTTACATATCTTTTACAAAAGGATGTTCCATTTGTATTTGATGATGATTGTGTAGAAGTCTTTGAAATACTTAAGAAAGCCTTAATTTCTGCACGTATTGTTCAACCACCTGATTGAAACTTACCTTTTGAAATTATGTGTGATGCTAGTGATTATGCTGTTGGTGCTGTTCTGGGACAAAGAGTTGGTAAGAAATTAAATGTTATTCACTATGCTTGTAAAACTCTAGAAAGTTCCCAATGAAATTATGCTACTACTAAGAAAGAATTTTTAGCAGTTGTTTTTGCCTATGACAAATTTAGATCTTACATTGTTGATTCTAAAGTAATTGTTCACACCAATCATGCTGCCATAAAATATCTTATGGAAAAGAAAGATGCTAAACCTGGACTTATTAGGTGGGTTCTATTGCTACAAGACTTTAACTTACATATCACTAATAGAAAAGGAGCTGAGAACCCCGTGGCTGATAACTTGTCAAGGTTAGAGTATATTCTAGATGACCCACACCCTATTAATGATAGTTTTCCTGACAAAAAATTAGTTGCAATAAATGTTTCTTATAACACTCCTTGGTATGCCGACTATGCTAATTACATTGTTGCTAAATACGTACCACCTAGTTTCACATACCAACAAAAGAAACAATTCTTCTATGATTTAAGACATTACTTTTGGGTTGACCCACATCTTTATAAAGAAGGTGTAGATGGTATTATTAGACGTTGTGTACCTGAGCATGAACAGGAACAAATCCTACGGAAATGTCACTCCAAAACTTATGGATGGCGTCGTGCGGGAGATAGAATTGCTCACAAGGTATTGCAATCTGGTTTTTGTTGGCCTACTCTCTTCAAGGGTGCTTGTTAGTTTGCTTTATCTTCTACTGAATGTCAAATAATTGGAAATATTGGTAAGCGTCAAGAAATGCCTATGAATTATTCACTTTTTGTTGAACAATTTGATGTATGGGGAAATGCCCTGGCTGCTTGTCCCCCGTGCCTCTCGTCCTTTTTTGCCCCGTGACCTGCCCCTTGCTCCCCTCCACCGCCTTCCGTCGACCACGCTCGCCCGCACACGCATACGCGGCCATGCCCGAGCTGCGGCAACGTGTCCGCCGCCACCTCCTTGCCGGTCGCCTATATATAGGTCTCCCCGCGGCCTCCCGAGCACTTCATCAGCTGCACCTCACTCCTAGCTCCCTCCCCAACCACTCGCCCGAGACCCGGAGCCCCTCCTCGCCTACCATGGCCACCGCAGCTGCCTCCCCCCGACCAAAATTCACGGCAACTGAGCCCTCCCTCTCCTCTTGGTCGTCACTAGAGCCTCCACTGCCACTCCTGAGCCATCCCATCTCCATTCCTCCTTCTCCGACGATCTCTAGCTGTGAGTCCTCTGGCGATCAAATCCCTCCTCCACCGCGAGCATGGCCGCGCCCGCTCTAGATCTCCTCGGTGGTCATCATCACCACCCACCGATGCGTCTTCTCCTCTTGAGTGTTTTGGTAGGTCGCACATCGCGAATGGCGGCCGGACTCGCCGGCAGTCGCCGTCTAGGCGAGCACCTCCCTCAGGTAGGACCGCGCTACGTAGGAGGAAGAATAAGGCCAGCCAGGCGAGGCCCCTCCCCGCGCGGCCCCACCTGATAGTCACTCAGGCCTGGCCCCGCCATTGCCAGCGTGGATAAGTGGAAGCGTACTTCTGAAAGTACGTTTTCCCATGGAGTAAGCATATTCTGCCTCTGAAGACGTAATCTGAGGAATGCGCTTTCTGATTTTCTAGCCAGGGGCCTCTTTGTAGAAGTTATTTTTATTGATTGGTCCCTGAACTTGGTCTGGCTATATTTTTTTGCTCCCAACTCCGATTGAGGTGATTCCAATGCCCACATCTTGGTCTCGTCGAGCCTGTTCAATTCATATCATTTTCATGATGTGTTTGGATTTTGAAAATGACCTTTATATGCTTTCCCCTAATCAGCAACCTCCGAGGGAGAACCCTTTCCGCCGATTATTTCCGCGAGCTTCCCGCACTTCTCCCCGGTGTATTCTTCATCCCCAGGCAAGCCACGACAACCACTTGCATGATAGCCATGCAATAGCCTTGGTTTTCTACTTTAACATTTAATAAGTGCTTGTTTGTTTGCCACTACTATCGTTGTTTCGGTAATGCTTATAGATCTGTGTTCACCTTCGTGCGATGCTCGTCTGCATCTTGTTATGTTGTAGTTCTTTCTAGTATTAAAGTTCACATGTCATGCTTGGTAGTAGTTGTACATTGTCGGTGTCAAAACCGGCGGATCTCAGGTAGGGGGTCTCGAACTGTGCGTCTAAGGCGGATGGTAACAGGAAGCAGGGGACACGATGTTTTACCCAGGTTCGGGCCCTCTTGATGGAGGTAATACCCTACGTCCTGCTTGATTGTTCTTGATGATATGAGTATTACAAGAGTTGATCTACCATGAGATCGTAGAGGCTAAACCCTAGAAGCTAGCCTATGGTATGATTGTATGTTGTCCTACGGACTAAACCCTCCGGTTTATATAGACATCGGAGGAGGCTAGGGTTACACAAGGTCGGTTACAAGGGAGGAGATCTACATATCTGTATTGCCTAGCTTGCCTTCCACGCCAAGGAGAGTCCCATCCAGACACGGGACGAAGTCTTCAATCTTGTATCTTCATAGTCCAACAGTCCGGCCAAAGGATATAGTCCGGCTATCCGGAGACCCCCTAATCCAGGACTCCTTCAGTAGCCCTAGAACCAGGCTTCAATGATGATGAGTCCGGCGCGCAGTATTGTCTTCGGCATTGCAAGGCGGGTTCTTCCTCCGAATACTTCATAGAAGATTTTGAACACAAGGATAGTGTCCGGCTCTACAAAACAAGTTCCGCATACCACCGTAGAGAGAATAATATTTCCACAAATCTAATCTGCTGACACGTTTAGCAACATGACATCATGCCATGGCCCGGTCATTATTCAAACCATTTTTCTCAACCAGCACTGTGCACATCGCGGGGCGGTTTTCTTGGCACATCTTGTCGAAACAGAGATCGTGTCCCCCACGGGATTCTCATAAATACGGACGCGGGTAACCAAACCGCGCCATCACTTACGGTGTTTGGAGAATAAGAGGTTTTACCAGGCGAGGGGGAGGCACATCGCCTCTTCCGCCCTTATTAAGGGAGAAGAATTCAGACTCTTCACCCATACCTTCTTCCCCACTCATTCCATTCTGCTCAGGCTCCAACGCACGAGCATTCACCTCCTCCACCCACAAAAGGTTTTCCAAAGATGTCTGGATCCGGAGCAGGAGGCAAATGGATGGCCTCTACCATCCGAGAGAAGGATATCTAAAAGCCTCGGGAGGCCAGGTATCTGGCCAAGAAAATCGGCCACCGTGTCCCGACGGTGGGACAGATCGTCCCTACTCCGGAACCCCACGAGAGGGTTGTATTCCTCCCTCACTTTGTCCACGGTCTAGGATTTCCCCTTCACCCATTCGTTCGCGGTATCATGTACTATTATGGGATCGATCTTCATGATCTATCCCCTAATTCTTTCCTCAAAATCTCAACATTTATTGTCGTGTGCAAGGCTTTTCTCCGTTTTTCACCACACTTCGGTTTATGGCTGAAGGTCTTTAATGTGAAGCCCAAGTTGGTGAGCGGTGAGCACGCCGAGTGCGGGGGCGCTATGGTGAGCAAGATGCCCAACGTCATATGGCCAACAAGAACCTTTAATGATTCTTTCAAGGTGTGGCAACAACAGTGGTTTTACATCACTGAGCCAAGCGGTAAGGAACGGGCCGCTTCTCCCGAGTTTCGATCTGGCACCCCTGTGCGGCTTACATCCTGGGTTAAGAAAGGACTGGATTGGTCCTCGTCCGATGAACTGTCGGTGCTCCAGACGTGCATTAAAGATATGGGAGATAAGAACACTGAACTCGTCGACGTAGTCCAGGTGATGTTGGTCTGCCGGATACTGCCTTGTCAACACCGCACTTGCAATCCATGGGGTTTGATCCGGCTAGGCACCAAACCTTGCGAAGGCTCTTTGTATCGTCGCATGAGGACATTTGGAAGGTGCTTTTTAAGTGCAGCAAATCATGGCCGGACTCTGCCAAAGACCACAGGTACCAACTGTCCCGCCCTGCAAGTTCGGTGAGTTTATCAAACTTTTCCGTCCACATGACCCAAAGGAAGCGCTTGACACGTGTTCATTCAACTTTCCTAGAGCTGGACGAAGAAGGCGGAGCGGATCCATTGTCCGGCCCCGCTGCCCGAAGACCCGACCATCCCACTTCTGACGAAGATGCTGGTCCTGACGCCTTACAAGGTGTCGAAGAAGACGGCCGAGAAGGAGGCTAAAAAGACCCGGGGCGGCCTTCATCGTCGCGACACTTTGGGCACAATACCCGAAGGCTCTGATGCCCATTCTGCCTTCGAAGAGGACGAAAAGGAGGAGGCAGATGAATCCCCTGCAGAGGGAAGAAGGAAGAGGACGGCCTCCACATCCTTGGAGGCCGAACTACCCGAAAGAGGAAATATTCCTCGTCAAGAGGAGTCACCTGCCGCCGCCGACAGCGGCCCGGCATGGGATCCCAGGGCCTAGCCCCTGGTGAACTCATGAGTATATAAAATCCGAATACGTTTAAGCATCTGGACTCATCGTGGCTTAGTATTTTAACCTAAGCCGTATATTTCTTGTAGTCCGGCGAGGTCCTGTACCGAACAATCCTCATCGTAGGACCTGCTGAGCTCGAACGCTGTGGAGAATGGGACGCCCCCACAGGACCCTTCCTCCAAGCAGGTGCCAAACACCGAGGCCTTGTCCCAAGAGGACCACGACCAAGGAGAAGAGGAAAAAACCATGAAGGCGGCGCCTGGAGGTCGAACCGCAGGGGCCGGAGACGTGGGGAAAAAGATTCCGCCGGCAACCTCTGTCCATCCAGAAGTGTCGGATGCTTTGTTGGTGGCGTTACGAGATGCCTCCATCGTTGATGAACACCGTGCCCTGATGGGCGCGGTGATTGAGAAAATTCAGTCGACCGAGAGTGGACTGAACGAAGCCTGTATCAGTCTTATAAAAGGCCTTGAGGTATGTTTTATGAGTTATCGAAGAGTGTCATAGTATAGATAGTAGCCCCTGATACACTGTTCGGTGAAAGAAAGAACCGGACAGGGGATCGAATTCACGATCTCCGGAAGACTCACTAAATGACATTAATTTCTCTCCTGTTTCAAGTAGATACCTGTAGCGGCTGCTCCCTCTCACACTGCGGAGATCGCCGGACTTAATCAATATCTGGAGCGGGCCAAAGAAGAAATTGGCCGATTGCAAATGCAGTTGAGGGATAAACAAGGTATGCCCTAGTATTATGTGCATTTGTTGTGAGATAAATGTTCAGTATGAAGTAAGCCTCATAATTTGTGCTAGGAGTTGTGACCGAAGTCGAGGCCCTCAAAAGGGCCGTTGCCGAGGCCGAGAAAAAGGCGGCCACGGAGCGGGCTGTTCGTGAGAAACATGAAGCCAGAGTTATTAAAGCTGAGCAGGAGCTGCAAGAGGCCGTAAGTAAATGCGAGGCCTTGCAGCAGAGTTTATCGGAGAAAGTGTCCGAACTCACCAAGGCGCTGTAACGCCCCGTATGTAACTTGCCATATTTGTATTCCAAATCTTGCCATTTTCGGCTCTAAGTTATGATATTCCCACGTGGTTGGGTTTTGCCTTCGTTTGGCTTTTTGTCCATGTCATGCATCTCATATCATGTCATCATGTGCATCGCATTTGCATACGTGTTCGTCTCATGCATCCGAGCATTTTCCCCGTTGTCTGTTTTGCATTCCGGCACTCCTACGTCCTCCGGCGCCCCCTTTTGCATCTTTTCGTGTGCGGGTGTTGAACTTTCTCAGATTGGACCAACACTTGCCAAGCGGCCTTGGTACACCACCGGTAGACCGCCTGTCAAGTTTCGTGCCATTTGGAGTTCGTTTGATACTCCAACGGTTAATCGGGGAACCGTAAAGGCCTCGTGTGTGTTGCAGCCCAACACCCCTCCAGAGTGGCCCAAAACCAATCCAAACCCCTCCATCCTCTCATTCATTCGATCACGATCGCGGGGCCGAAAACTGCACCTCATTTGGACTCTCCTTGCTCCCAGAATGTATAAATAGGCCCCCCTCCGAAATTCGCGGTCCTGAAACCCTAGACCTAGTCCCTCTCCGCGCCGGACACGTCCGGATGGATCCGGACGCGTCCGCTGCCATGCCCGACCAACCACAGCGCGACACGTGTCGCCACCACCACCGCCGGCCCGCGAGCCCGAGGCGGGCCCGCCGAGCCCATCTACGCCGCCGCCCGCGCAAGCTTCGTCACTGCCACCCGCGCCGTCTCCTCGCCGCCATGGATCGCCGCGCCGCTGCACTCCCTCCTCGCCGGCTGCCGCACCTCCCCACCTCCAGCACGGATCCGCGCACCGCCGAAGCTCCGCCGGCGCCGCCTTCCCACCTCACCGGCGTCACCCTTCTCTCCTCCGGCCTCCTCCACGTCTCCCCGCACCTCTCCGGCGAGCTCTCCTAGCTCCGGCCACCGCAGGAGAATGACGACGATCATCGGGAACTGTGCTAGATCCAGATCCAAATACCTAGGGTTGACCCGTTTTCCTCAGAGTCCTTTTCTGTTATTTTTTTAGCCGTGTTCATCGCATCATAACTCTGTCATCGTAGCTCCGTTTCGTGCGTGTGGCATATCAAAATGTTCATCATGATGCCCTCTTCATTTTGTTCCATTTAATAATGCTTGTTTGACTCCATCTTGATGCCTAAAATGCTGTTTCAATAGTACTATAAAATGTTAGTCCTGATTCTTATCAGATTCTGAGCATTTGTCATTTTTTCCATGATTAATGTGTGCTGCATATGAGCACAAGCTCTACATGTGTTTTGGGCTATGCCATGCCATCTTTACAGGGGTGTATGCCATGTATTTTTGTGATCAATGTGGTGACTAACACAAGCATGCAAAGTAGCACTCGTGATATTGCTTTTTTCTGGGACTTAGAATTCTACTATGTCATTTCCCTGATGTTATTTTTATGCCATGTATTCATGTTGCTACAGATTGATCCGTTCCTCTTTTGAGCATGTTTAGTAAGGATGATTTTGACATATGCTTATGCTCTATCCATCCATGTCCATGTTTGCAATTATGGAGTATCCTGCATGACTCAATCTTGCTCTACTTTCGCTATAAAATTTTCCTGGTAGATTGTTTACGTGTTAATCAATTTTGCCAAGGTTGCTGTAGTTGATCCATGCATGCTATGAGATTGTTCTTGCCATGTTTAGCTTCTTGATCATGTCTTCTTGCTGGGTGTATGCTTAGCTTGTCATTCAATGCCTTGTGTTGAGTGCATCGAGCTCGCAAACATGCCTACGTAACTCTGTTTTTGCCATGTCCAGTTTTCTGCCAAGTCTGAATCTGTTAACAAAACTTGCTATGTTTACATGGGTGCCATCATGTTTTGTGTGCCCTTTTGGCTTATGGTCAGTAAGGGACTTTTGTTATATGCTTTGAGTAGTTTCATGCCGTGCCTTGTGTTGCTACGTTCTGATCCTGTAGCCTGTTGTTATATTGCTCTAAACATTGCTTCTTGATGTAAAATCCTGACATGTTAGTATTTTCACCAAGTCTGTGCTGCTGTTATCTTTTGCACTTTTGCCATGCTTGTTTGAATCTGCTATTGTGTGATTTAGCCGTAGCTCAGTGTTCATCTTTTGTCAACCATCTTCAGTAGATCACTGCCATGTGCTTTGTCGCTATGTTAGAGTGTAGTAGCTTAGTTTCTTGTTGTATTTTACATGGCATCGTGTTGTTAATCGTAGAATCGTGCCATTATTGTTTTGCTTGCCATTTGCAAATTGTGCATCCGTTTCCGGCGATCTTTATATCGATTTTGACCGAAATCAACTCATATTTCCAGCGGCGCTCTTGGTTTGCCAAGTTGAGGCCTGGTTCAATCTTTTCCTTCCGGAGCACGCATATGCATTGCATATTACATCCCGCATATCATGTCATGTTTCGCATCATGTTGCTTGCGCATTGCACCGTCGTTGATTGTTGTTTCTTTTGCTTGTGTTCTTGCCTTGGGTAGAGCTGGGAGACGAGTTCATGATCGAGGAACCCATTGAGTACGCTTACGAGGATCAAGCTTATGTCAACTCGGAGAACTTTGCAGGCAAGATGACCATACCCTCGAAGTCACTTCTATCTTTGCTTGATAGTTGCTCGCTCTATTGCTATGCCTATGCTATGATACCTACCACATGCTTTATCATGCCTCCCATACTGCCATGTCAAACCTCTAACCCACATTATCCTAGCAAACCGTTGTTTGGCTATGTTACCGCTTTCCTCAGCCCCTCTTATAACGTTGCTAGTTGCAGGTGAAGATTGGAGTTTGTTCCTTGGTGGAACATGTTTATTGTTGGGACATCATTATGCTATCTTGTTTACTTTAATGCACCTATATACTTGGTAAAGGGTGGAAGGGTTGGCCTTATGCCTGGTGTTTTGTTCCACTCTTGCCGCCGTAGTTTCCGTCATACCGGTGTTATGTTCCTTGATTTTGCGTTCCTTACACGGTTGGGTTATAATGGGAACCCCTTGACAGTTCGCCTTGAATAAAACTCCTCCAGCAAGGCCCAACCTTGGTTTTACCATTTGCCACCTAAGCCTTTTCCCTTGGGTTTCATGGACTCAAGGGTCATCTTTATTTTAACCCCCCGGGCCAGTGCTTCTCTAAGTGTTGGTCCAACCTAGAGCGCCGTGCGGGGCCGTCCCTTGGCAACTTGGGTTACGTTGGCTCCCGTATGCTTAGCTTATCCGGTGTGCCCTGAGATCGAGATATGTGCAGCTCCTATCGGGATTTGTCGGCATAGCGGGTGGTCTTGCTGGTCTTGTTTGACCATTGTCGAAATGTCTTGTAACGGGGATTCCGAGTCTCATCGAGTCGTCCTGGGAGAAGGAATATCCTTCATTGACTGTGAGGGCTTGTGATGGGCTAAGTTGGGACACCCCTGCAGGGTTTTGAACTTTTGAAAGCCGTGCCCGCGGTTATGGGCAGATGGGAATTTGTTAATGTCCGGTTGTAGAAAACTTGACACTTAACTTAATAAAAATGCATCAACCACGTGTGTAGCCGTGATGGTCTCTTTTCGGCGGAGTCCGGGAAGAGAACACAGTCTCGTGTTATGCTTGAATGTAAGTATTTCTAGGATCACTTCATGATCATAGATTATCGACCATGCCTTGCTCCTCTTCTCGCTCTCATTTGCGTATGTTAGCCACCATATATGCTAGTGCTTGCTGCAGCTCCACCTCACTACCTTTTCCTACCCATGAGCTTAAATAGTCTTGATCGCGAGGGTGTGAGATTGTTGAGTCCCCGTGACTCACAGATTACTTCCAAAACCAGATGCAGGTGCCGATGATGCCATTCCAGGGGATGCGACCGAACTCAAGTGGGACTTCGACGAGGATTCAGGACGTTACTATGTTTCCTTTCCAGATGATCAGTAGTGGAGCCCAGTTGGGGCGATCGGGGATCTTATGCATTTGGGGTTGTCTTTATTTTGTTTCCGTAGTCAGACCTTGATTGTATTCTGGATGATGTAATGCTATATTTATGTATTGTGTGAAGTGGCGATGGTAAGCCAACTCTGTATCTCTTTCTTATTCAGTACATGGGATTTGTAAAGATTACCCTCTTGCGACATGCCTACAATGTGGTTATGCCTCTAAGTCGTGCTCCGACACGTGGGATATATAGCCGCATCGTGGGTGTTACAAGTTGGTAATCAGAGCCTTCCCCGACTTAGGAGCCCCCTGCTTGATCGAATCGCTGGTGTTGTTGAGTCTAGAAAAATGTTTTGAGTCTTATAGGATTATATATATATCGGAGAGTATGATTATTTTTACTTCCCAGTCCCTTCGTCGCTTTGGTGAGGCCTCCTGACGTAGAGTTTTGACTCTTCTCTTCTCAAATCACGATTTTTTTAGGATCACGCGGGTATCTTGGAATCGTTCCGATGGTTTTGTGAGGAGAACATTGTTCTTGGTGCCTCCAGTCATTTAGGGGTTGTGGTAGTGTCCCGGGGAGTTGAGCTCCG
Organism: Triticum urartu; assembly: GCF_003073215.2. Lineage (NCBI taxonomy): Eukaryota > Viridiplantae > Streptophyta > Magnoliopsida > Poales > Poaceae > Triticum > Triticum urartu. Next base: position 300,034,126 of record NC_053025.1, read on the forward strand.
AGGTGTTGTCGTCACAATTTTATCGTTGTAGTTATGGAATACCTGAGTTCGGCGACATCGAAAATCTCCTTTATGCAGTTGTTGGTGAGATAACCTCGACGCCACCCTGTACTGGGGTGGGAGTTCGGGAGTATTGCCATAACTCGTATAACGGATGCTTTTAGAAGGTTGAAGTAAATGATTTCCGAAGATTTCTTGGTTATGTGTTGAAGGATGGATACAGCTGGATGTAGGATTTGCTAGTTTTGGGTGAGATATCATGCTTCCCCTGTATCCCCAACACCTGATTGCATAACTGGAAAGTTTCGGTAGTTTCATAGGTGGGAATTCATGTATCTCTTGTATTTCTTCCGCAGATATTTGGTTTGTGATTGGGTAATACTTACCAATTATTTGTTCATATCCGTACCTTGTTGTTTTATTCATCTACCTTTATCTAAGTGTCTTCTCAATTTATGGAAGTGTGATCATTTACTTTGGAATTCATTCATTCATTTTTGTTCGAATGTTAAGGCTACATGTTGCAATTTCGATCCATTTGATTCAGCTTCAATATATGTCTTTCAAGATGCTAACGGATGTCACCCTCTTTAGGATGGCTCCTCCAACGCGTCAGAATCCGGAACCTCCACCACCACCTCCACCTCCGGAGGTATGGCAAGCTGTGATGGCCGCTACCAATGCCAACACGCAGATGCTTTTCCAAATCTTGCAAGCGCGCAACCAAGGAAATCAAGGACATGGCAACAATCAATCTTAGTTTGCTACCCTCAACTAGTTCCTCGCAAACCAGCCGAAGTCCTTGAGTAACTGTGTCGAGGCCACATACGCCGACGATTGGCTCGTGGATATCTGCAAACATTTTGAGTGTAGCAATGTCAGGCCTGAGGATTTTGTCAAGTTTGCTTCGTTCCAACTCAAAGACCAAGCTGCTGAGTGGTATCAACAATACAAAGATTCTAGAGGAGGTCGTGTGATTACCTGGGATGATTTCTGCCAAGACTTCAAAGCTCACCATATTCCTCAAAGTGTTGTTGAGAGTAAGCGTGAGGAGTTCCGCAATCTGAAGCAAGGCAACTTGTCTGTTTACCAATACAACATCCTGTTCTAGAGGCTTGCTCGCTTCGCTAAATAAGACGTCCCTGATGAGAAGAGCATGATTTATCAATTCAGAGGTGGCCTCGGAGAAGATCTGCAACTAGCTCTTGTTCTTTGTGAGCTGAAAAAGTATGATGAGTTCTACAACATGGTAGTAAAACAAGAAGCTGCTCAGATCAAGTGCGATGCTTCCAAGAAGAGAGTTAGAGATGCATCTCCTTCTTCTTCTTCATCTCAAGTGGCAGCTAAGAAGCAAAAGTTCTGGTTGCCTCCTCCTCCTCTGTTCCGTCAACCTTATCAGCAGAAGAGCAAAGGTGGCAATGGATGATCCCACCCACCCAACCCAGGCTTTCAGAACAAAGCTTCGTCTCATGCTCCAAGGTCAAGTGCTTCGTATCACCGTCCGCTCTCAGAGGTTACGTGCAACAAGTGTCAGCAAAAGGGTCACTATGCAAACAAATGCTTCAACCATAGGTACCTTCCACCTCCTCCTCCCGTGAGATCTGCCAGCAATGCAGTGGTCAAGCATAATCCCAAGTTTGCAAAGGTCAACATGGTGAACGCAGCTCAGGCAGAGGACTCTTCAGAAGTGATCGTGGTAACTTTCCAGTTAACTCTACTCCTGCAAAAGTCCTTTTTGATACTGGTGCATCGCATTGTTTCATGTCAAGATCATTTGTTTCAAAGCATGACTTTGTTTCAGAAATGTTGGGTAAACCTATGGGAGTGGTTTCTCCGGCCAAGTCTATGAGGGCTACCACGATGATCCCGAATGTTTCTATCAAGATGGGTGACTATAAGTTTCTGTCTTCTCCAATGGTCCTTGGTGACTCGGATATTGATCTAATTCTCAGCATGGACTGGCTTTCTAAGCACAAGGCTCAACTTGATTCTGCTGCCAGGCAGATTCAATTGGCACACTCATCTGAGGATGTGATTGTCTTTGCTGCTCGTGACAATACCATTCGACTGTTTTCTCTCAATGAGAAGGGCGAGTTGAATGCCATCTCTCAGATTCCATTCGTTTGTGAATATCAAGACGTTTTTCCAGAAGAGCTTCCAGGAATGCCTCCTCACTGGCCAGTTGAATTCGTCATTGATCTTGAGCCTGGCATGGAACCTGTTTGCAAACGTCCTTACAAGCTTGGACTAGAAGAGTTGAAGGAGCTGAAGAAACAACTCGATATACAAGAGCGTATGGGTCTGATCCGACCAAGTTCTTCTCCATGGGGTTGTGGTGTTCTTTTTGTCAAGAAGAAGGATGGCACGGACCGACTCTGCGTCGACTATCGTCCATTGAACAAGAAGACCATAAAAACAAGTACCCACTTCCCAACATCAATGATCTTTTCGAACAACTCAAAGGTGCTCAAGTATTCTCCAAGCTTGACCTCCGTATGGGCTATCATCAAATTCGCTTTCATGAACAAGATATCCCCAAGACAACATTCAGGACAAGCTATGGGTCCTATGAATACACTGTCATGTCTTTTGGCCTTGTCAACACTCCTCCAACATTCTCTCGCATGATGAACTTCATCTTCAACCCCTACACAAATGACTTCATCTTGGTCTATCTCGATGACATTTTTGTCTTTTCCAAGAACAAAGAGGATCATGCCAAGCATTTGAGATTGGTGCTGGACAAACTCAGAGAAAATCAGTTCTACGCGAAGTTTTCAAAGTGCGAGTTTTGGCTCGATGAGGTTCTCTACCTTGGGCATATCATCTCCGCCAAGGGCATAGCTATTAATCCTGAGAAGGTGTCTGCAATTGTAAATTGAGAACCGCCTCAGAATGTGAAGCAGCTCCGTAGCTTTCTTGGGCTCGCAAGCTATTGTCGAAGATTCGTTGAGAATTTCTCTAAGATCATGAAGCCTCTTTCCAACCTCCTCCAGAAGCATGTGAAGTATGTCTGGACGCCTGAATGTGATGTAGCTTTCGACACCCTCAAAGAGAAGTTAGTCATAGCTCCAGTTCTGACTCCTCCTCATGAATCCAAACCATTCGAGGTTTTCTGTGATGCTTCCCTGCAAGGTCTCGGTGCTGTGTTAATGCAAGAGAAGAAAGTTGTGGCCTATACCTCTCTCCAATTGAAGCCCAACGAAAAGAACTACCCCACTCATGACCTCAAGTTAGCGGCAGTTGTCCATGCTCTTTTAACATGGAGACATCTCTTGTTGGGAAGGAAAGTGGACGTCTTCACCGATCATAAGAGCATCAAGTACATCTTCACTCAGCCCAACCTCAACCTCAGGCAGACTTGTTGGGTCGAAATGATTCAAGAGTATAATCTGAGTATTGAATATACTCAAGGCAAGGCCAATGTAATTGCTGACACTTTGAGCAGGAAGGCTTACTGCAACAGTTTGATTCTCAAGCCCTTCCAACCGGATCTTTGTGAAGCTTTCCGCAAGATTAATCTCCAAGTTGTTCCTCAAGGATTCCTTGCCAACCTCCAAGTCTCTCCTACTTTGGAAGATCAAATTTGTGAGGCACAACTTCTTGATGCAATG